>NW_027192202.1:180444-198514 GCF_041956535.1 Calcarisporiella thermophila
CACCACTGGGGATGACGATTTCGCTAAACGTGAGGTCTCCGAGGATTCTGAGGGGAGTGCACAGAATGAGAGTAAGCTCGGTATTGGCATCCTAAACACCGATATCAACTCGGACACATATTACTCTCATGATCATCACCATCATGATTGGGATGACGATCATGATCACCATCATCACCATCACCATCACCACTGGGATGACGATTTTGCAAAACGTGAGGTCTCCGAAGATTCTGAAGGAAGTGCACAGAATGAGAGTAAGCTCGGCATTGGCATCCTAAACACCGATATTAACTCGGACACGTATTACTCTCATGACCACCACCACCATGATGATTGGGACGATGATCACCACCACCACCACGATCACCATCACCACCACTGGGACGACGATTTCGCCAAGCGCGGAATTCTTGACGGATCCGGAAATAATGCACATGTGGGTAGCCATATAGGCGTTGGAAACTCCAACTTTAACTCGGACTCACAATATGCTGAGAATAACAATGCCAATACCTACTCAGATGGCAATTGGGATAACTCAATCTATCAGTATGATGGAGGTGAACTCGAGAAACGTGGCATCCTGGATGGATCCGGAAATAATGCTCAGATCGGCAGCCATATTGGTGTTGGTAACACTAACACTAATTCACATTCCAACCATGCTGAGAACAGCAATGCAAACACTCATTCTGAAGGGGATTGGAATAATTCGATCTACCAAGGCGATGACTGGGACGATGATGATTGGGATGAAGACGACTGGGACGATTTTAAAAAACGAGGAATCCTCGATGGATCATTGAACAACGTGCAGCTTGGTAGTCATATTGGAGTTGGTAATTCTAACACTAACTCACATTCCAACCATGCTGAGAACAGTAATGCAAACACCCATTCAGATGGGGATTGGAATCATTCGATCTATCAGGGGGATGATGACTGGTGGGATGAGGACGATTTTGATAAGCGCAGAGCCACCGCTCGATCTTAATAGTACGTTTTTAGCTTAAAAAATTTGGTTAATTAATAACTGCTTCTACGCGTTTTAGTATTAATCGCTACTATTAATTTTTGCATAATTACATATTGGATGAAAAATTATTATATTCAACCGGTTTTCCCTGGAAATACTGTGCTTTTTGTATGCCTGTGTTTTGTATGGATTTATTCTTTAATGTTTATTGGTATTAATAATAAGTCTTTTTATGATAATTTATTTTCAGTATAGCCCGAGCTACATAATTGCCTAAATGGGGGATTTTCTCTCCGATTAACTTTAATACTCAGAATTCCAAGCCACTAGATTTTTCAAAAATATTTGCTAGTAAGAGTGAGGGGAAATATCTTTGTGAACCGTTCCTTTATATTTCTACATCTCATCTTTTTATATCTGGCTCAAGGATGAGCTCATCAAAAAACACCAATCCCCAAAAGAATAATGGGGTTGTGCTGGCTCGGGTAATGAAGGTGTTTGAGCACAATCATCTCTGTTGTTTTAATAGGATCTATTATTGAATTCACCAGGTATCCGGAGAGCTTGTTACTTATTCGCACACTCTTTTCGCCTACTGTGAGTACTTTCATCAGTATTATTTGTCTTCTTCTGGATTTGTTCCGCGTTTCTAGCATAATATTATAGCTTCTTATAGGCCATTTAGTAATCTTTTGTTTTAACTATTAGGCGCATTTTTTATTGCCCTCATCGTTGGATGCTACACTCACTACTACAAAATTGTCGAAAATGAATTTTATGGTTATCCAATAGTAAGCCTTTTTAATTTTGTTCCTTGAATATTATAAAGGATAAATTTTTCTCCAATTTTTAGGAATGGTTCCCTAGTGTTAGTGCAACTATTGGTGACCGCTATCCCGCGCGTGCTATTTTTCAAATTTTTATTGCTTTAACTTCGGGTAAGATTCTGTTCTGAGTAAAGGCATTTTCACTTTTCTACACTTATCCACTTTCTTCTAGGACCTCGCTTTGCCCTTGTTTTCCTTTGGTATCTTATCTCTGTGCGTAATAAGCCTGGAGCCCACGTCTGGCAGAAATCTTTATTGATTGTGGGGCTTCTACGCACTGTTGCATGCGGAGGCTGGGTCTACGTTACTTCTACAGATGACCATTTTCTGCACGACGTAGCCATGATAACTTATCTCGTGCTTACCCTCCCTTGGATGGTAGGCGGGATTCTGAGCACGCCCATAGAACTCCAACGCTCGCTACGGATGCGCAAGAGGCTCTGCTACACATTTTTTGGAAGTTTAATACCTCTGGTTTACTTGTTTATTCAACACAAAGTACACCATGTACCTGGGGGTAAATTTTGTCCTTGTTATATTTTCTTTTCAGTATTTAACTCTGATAATTTTAATGTAGCCTATACCTACTATGCATTCTTTGAGTGGTCTCTTATTTTATACGATGTTGCCTTTGATGCAGCTACTGCATTCGATTTCTGTCAATTTGAGTTGAATATTGTGGATATTTCTGGCATCAGTTCAATGCCATCAAGTAATCAAGGGTAAGCACTCTAAAAAAATGATATATATGATGTGTCGTTTAACTATTTTTATCATTTTAGTGCTAAAAAATCCTCTAGACTTACACCTACGCCTTTTGCGGAAATTCGTGGATTCGTGTCCGAGGTGTATTTGTGTAAGTATATACATATCATTATGCTTATACTTACTATTCTGGTATAAACTCTATACTCTCTTATGCACAGCTTTTGTTTTCTGGAGTATGTTGACATCACTTGCACTTTTAATTTGGTATTTTCCACTGTGGCATATGGGGCTTTCAGGATATGAAGCGTTCCTTTTCATCACTCTCTCACCTATGCTACTTGGTATTAACTCTCTCCGCAGAGTTGTCAGCTCTTACCGAGGATTCTTTCACCTTATCTCGCTTATATCGCTTGCCTCATACAAAATTTCCGATCCGACCAACCGTCTCACGGTTGCTGCCATTGGCCTCTCAATTAGTATTCTCACCTATACCGCCTCTTGGGTAGACCTAAAAGCACGCTCTGGTCGCCTTGAGCGAGACGCTATTGCTATTGTTCTCGGCCTCATTTTACATAATGTCGTGAAGTTAGCATGGTGGGCTAACAACCCCATTTGGCCCATCATGCATGGACCCAATGGCGGGCGCAATGGCCTCGGATTGGCACTCGCAGTGATTGCATGCATTGATTTAATAATTCGTGATTCAATGGTACCCTCTGTACGGATTGCATCAGACAAAACTCGTCCGAAAAAACACTGGCTTAGTGCATCCTTTGGACTTGGTGCGCTTCTATTTGCACTTCACTCTCAACTTACCGATACGTCTGCCCTCATGCGCTGGGTGGTCGATGGATACCCGAACACCGGCCCAATGCCTATTCCTTGGGCCCCCTTACCAATTGCTGCTATGGTTATCGGTGTCATGCTCTCCATGAACCGTCGTATAACTACTAGCTGGCTGTGGTATCTAATTGGTTGCGCTGGTAGTGCCATCCTTGTGCTTTATTCAGCTTGGAACGCATATTTTGGTGCCCTGCTTTTGACGATTTACCTTATCTCAATTACCCCTGCGTTTATAATCTCTGCGTCAAACTACCCTCCTGGTCGTACCTTCTTTACTGCCATGATGTGGTACAACATTCTCTGTTTGGCTCATGTGTGGGTTGTGGCTTATGCGTTCGTGCCGCTGGGTGAATATCTTCGAGAGCGTACTTGGGTTGTTGTTCTTATTACAATGTTGTCTATTGGATGGGGTGTTTATAATGCCAAGTCAATGCCCACTCCCAAAACCATTCAACTTAATGTTTCGAAAAGTGTTCGACGCTATGCGCGTGTAGTCTCCATAATACTACTGCTTTTATCGGGTGGCATTACAATGATGCGTGTATCAATGGCCAAAACACCAGCGCCCTACCACCCCGAGAATAAATCTTTCACCGCTGGTATTTGGACTATTCATTTTGCTCTCGACGATGATATGTGGGCAAGCGAGGTACGAATGCGAGATGTTATTAAAGAATTGGAAGTAGATGTGATTGGTGAGTATGCATCCATTTCTTTTCCGTATAACACTATAGTATTCATATGTGTTGCTAACCATTCACTTTCTTTCGTATATTTTTTTAAGGTCTCTTGGAATCCGATACGATGCGAATCATCATGGGCAATCGGGATCATACTCAATTCCTATCTGAAGACCTAGGCATGTACGTAGACTATGGTCCAGCCACTAGCAAACATACATGGGGTTGCGCTATGCTTAGCAAATTCCCCATTATCAACTCTACACACTATCTGCTACCATCACCAAAAGGTGAGCTTGCCTGCGCTATCCATGCCACTCTTGATGTCTATGGACAACCAGTCGATTTCATTGTAAGCCACAACGGCCAAGAAGAGGATCTACTTGACCGTCAATTGCAGACACGTGAACTTTCACGTATCATGCGCGAATCCCCTAATCCATTTGTGTTTTTGGGTTATGTGGTGACAAAGCCTTTTGGTGAATTATATCAGACGATGGTCAATGACGGAAAGGTTCACGATATCGACACCTCTGATAGTTGGGATCGTTGGTGCGAATATATCTTCTATCGTGGACTGAAGCGCACTGGCTATGCACGTGTATCGCATGGAAAAATCACCGATACCGAGATACAACTCGGGAAGTTCCAAGTGTTGGATAATCCGCACACTTGGGAAGGCCCAAGTTACAACCGTATAGAAGAGAAAGATGTTCCCAATGAACTGCGATTCCCCAAGCAGTTTTATCCACCGGGAGTTCGTGGACATCGGTACCACGTGTTTGATGAGCCAAGATACTTCAATTAGATGTGTGTGCATTTTTGGATTATAAAAACTACTCTGCTATATAACAAAAATAAAATATATTTTCTACAATTATGGAATAATCTCCACTTTTGTAATTTTTTACATGCAAAATTATCAACCGTTAAAACTCTACAGTTTTACGTAGATATTTTAAGTTATTTACTATTGGCCAAATACGTGAGTAATGCGGAATTTGAACTAGATATGTTCAAAAGTGGCCTGATAAATAACTCTGGCTCAGAATTGTCCTTATTGTATGCCCTGTTGGAATTAGCCACTTAAAGGCTCTCGAACATTATGCTTTTTTTTCCCGCGGTTGTAGATATATTGCCATTGTTGGTATGATACCGGCGGTACCCAGCGCAATCTGGAAAATAAATGAAGTTGTAGTGTCGATTAGAAATATTTATATACGTTTAGTTTATTGTATATAACTAAGCATGGCGATTTTAATGTTTTCAAATATAAAATGATTTATAATAATAATATTTAATTTATATGCATTATATGAAGAGAAGAAGTAGCATATATGAATATTATTACTATATGCTATCTAACTAATCACTGGTGGAGAGTCTGCTTTTTAGCAGTAGACCCAAGCCTCCAGATACCAAACAAAGGGCAATTGGAATAGCGTAGACCTTGGAAGCCAGGAGGGGAGTTCCCACCTCTGGTGCTGCAATCTTGGCAATTGCCAGCATCCCGATCATCCAGGGCATCAATGACACCGTGTATTTTGGTTCAATCAGTTTTGAAAAGAGGCTTGGATGGACACCTGCTTGAAGATTGTACGCGGTATAGCATATGGTTGCCCCAAGAATCCAAACAATTTGAGTGCCTACCGACTCGGAATTCAAAACGAGCACGAGTAGCATAATCAAATTACCAATAAACACCACAAAAAAGCTGTAGGCACTTAGGAGGATCTCTGCTTGCCCAGGTCCGGAGAATTTTTTGAGAAATGCGTTCAAGTTGTGCGAAAACAAAGGCCCGATCATCGACACAATTAGGATTGCGGCCATTATACCACCCTGGAGACTGGTGCCATAGTGGAATATCTCCCAGAAAGTATACGGCATAAGAAATTGTACCGTTGACACTGCGAAAGCCGACGAAAACTGGAGAAACAGCAGTGCTGAGGGTCCAACTTTAAATATTTCACGAATACCTTGCATGGGAGAGACCGCTAACATATATAAAAAAAAGATCAGACAAAGTCTCTAGATCTCTATTCATCTTCAATGGTACCTGGTCGCTTGATATCTTTTAGTTTAAGTGCAACAATTATGTTAAGTATTACCGTGAGAAGAGTGTTGAAAAGAGGAGGTGCAGTATAGTTGTTGATGTGATAGTGTCCAATGTAAAAGTTGCACAGCCCTAATAAACTTGCAAGGCCTATATATGTTTTAGTTGCTGTTTTGAAGGAAAAATTACTATCACTGTGCCTACCTGGGCTCACTAAGCCTAATATCATAAAGGTACGGAACATTGACATTGCCTGTAATCGTTCCTCCTTTGTGGTAGCAACCGCTATATACGCGTTCCCTAATGACCCGGAACCCTCTGCGGCGCCACAAAGGGTTCTGCCTACTACAACCCATCCGACATGATTCAAAGCACCAGGCGATGCAAGTGAATAGAGTAAATTCCCCACGCAATACAAGAACATAAGGCTCACAACCACCAATTTGAGGCTACCAATTTTCTCCGCAATATAACCGACGCTAAAACTGACGATTATCTGAGCCACAGCAGTGAGTGAAAGAGTAAGAGCATAATAGTAACTAGCTTGATCTGACGTTAAACTTTGAATATAGGGGTATATGGAGTTGAGATAAAGAGACATATCAATAGAAAATGCAACTATAATGATAAAGATGGGGTAGAGATCTTTGAGAAGCTGCCAGCCGTTACGTCTCTGTGGCTTGGTTTCAACTTCCTTTTCGGCCGTGTGTCCTTCTTCGAGTTTGGCATCATTCTCCAAGTTTTTTTCGTCAAGTGCCACGCAACTACTGGTATTAGACATATTTACAAAACCAAGAAAAATGACAAGATGTATGTGATTTTCCCTCACTAGAATGGATTTCTTATATATTATTCTTGAAATTAAATTACTTGGCATCCCTCATAATCCCTGGCCGCGGAAAAGTTGATTTCGGCTCGGACAACCGGAATAAATGCGGCTCGGACAGCATTTTTAATTCGGATCGGAGAAAAAAAACTGCTGGTAAGCCACTTTCCGACTGTCCGAAATCTTTATTTAAGCCACCATTTTTATAAGGAAATTCAATCCAAAAAGATTGAAAAATAACCTAAAATGAGCTCGGGATGGGATCATTTATTTTTAACTTTTTAGCTTAGAAGTAAACCAATCAATTTTGGTGGTATACCACGTTTAAATTTTTGGCTATTGGACTCGGGGTTAAAAGCTCTGCTTCAGAGGCAAGTTGATTTGAATCTAAATAGGCGATTAATTTGTGGATATCAGCTACTCTTTAACGAAAATAACTTTGCGTCTTAATATTATAAAATATGAATTAAACTACTCACCCTGAAGGGTCTCCTGATATGCAACTAATGATACATGAAAAAAAAATAAAATCCAATCTTGGAGTCACAATTGCGTGTTATTGGTACAAACATTGGATGCATTATTATTTTCAATATCATAATTTTTTTTGAAAGATGCCCTGAATTCAATTAATTTAGAACTCAAACCTGGAAATTAAATTTCGCGGTTAATAATTATCACGGCTTGTACTATGTGCATGGCCGAAGATATTTCTTATCTAAGAAAGAGCTACGTTGCGCCTTGTTACAAACCGCCACCTTTGTGCTCGATTACGCATTGTCTTCCCGAGGTTACCGCGTTCATATACCAGGATTTTATTCATAAAGAGGACAAAAGCCCACCAATATACCCCACGTCATTATCCTTCCCCAAAATTTATATATATTCTTCTCGTATTCGTGTTAGAACCAATTTCATTACTTTATCCATTAAGATGTTGAAACTTGATTTTTCTGCCCAAGGATTTCCTGAGGCAATCATGGAATTGGCTAATAATTTGGGGACACGAGAGCGTGCTGTTCTTAGCGCTGCCATTGTTGCCTCTGTTTGGCCGATTGTTTTACCCCTTGGAAAAAGTCTATATGAGGTAGGGTGACTCTAGCAAGAATATTAATTTCCATAGCATTTATGGAGCCTTCATACTAATAAATTAATCACCAACATAACCACTCAAAACCATAGCGATATCTTACTTCCAAGCATAAATGGGTTAACTCAACTGGTGAAGATGTTAACGGTCCTCCAGTGTCACTTCCTCATGGTTCTCGTTTTGAGCGCTTCAGTAGAGGAAAAGCCATGACTCGAGAGTACTATGAACAATACGGCCATGTCTATCGCATCTGGAACGGAAGTCTTCCAGAGCTGTGAGTATCTGTGTATATGAGTTTGACTAATAATTGCTAATTGTTACTCCTTAGAGTTCTATCAAGCTCTGATGACATTGCTGTATATTACAAAGATTCCAAGTAAGAAAATATTCATAATATTTTGTATATTATAATTTAGTCAACTTATTTAATATTATTAAATATTCATAAGAGCACACATGAAAAACGAGTCTATAGGGTTTGGAGCTTTTTTCCATCGTCTCCTGGGTGACTGTGTCGGAGTTCAGCATGGTTTGTAGCAACTGAGCACTACATATTGGAGACTTTCTAATCTTATTTTTATATATAGGAGAGGATTGGAAACGTGTTCGCTCCATTGTCGATCCACATTACACCTACAAAGTAGCAAATAATTTTGCCTCAGAGATTATTAGCGATGTTTACGAATGGATAGATAAACTTCCAAACAATGCCAGCAGGTCGCATTCTCATGAAGATATTCTAGTTGCCGATTCTATGAATATCGTCAAGCATTTGCCTTTCGGGATGATTGCCAAGACGATCTATGGTCAACTAACGCCCGATGACCAAATTCGTCTCAGAGATATGAATGAGGATCATGAAAAACTCGTAGAGATCGCTTTTTTGGGTCAATGGGCGAAATACTCGTGGTATCGCTGGTTACCAACAGAAGCAAATCGTATGATGGATAAGTACTTGGGCTCTTGGGAAGCATTCAATATCGAAATGGTTAAAAGAGCACGCAAGGTATGAAAAATAATATGTTAGTAATATACCTATTAGGAAATAGAAGCTAATTATATCGGTATATCTCTTCTTTAGCTTGATCAACCTGACGCAGCATCCACTATGTACAGCTCAGTTGAATCCGGAAAAATGCGCCTGGTTGAAGTAGCTATTCATATCTATCTCTGCACAACTACACGATTCAATTGATTATGCATTTATTTTCATAGTTCTTACAGACTCTAGATGAGATTTTATTCACAAATATTGATGTCACTAGCAGTGTGCTTGCATGGGCTCTCATTAATGTTGCGCGTAATTCTCGTGTACAGTCTAAACTTCGCGTTGAGATTCTTGATATTCTTGGTGATAAAAGCGGCCCCGAGCTTATGTCTACTATTGAAAAATATATCAATCGACAAGACACATTGCTACATTACACATACTTAGAGTCAGCGCGCTTGAACCCTATAGCCTGTAAGTTCAGTTTGGAATAAACTCTTTTGAAATAAACTCTAATTTTTCTATATAGGGCTGAGTTTACCTGAGGTTACAAGCGAAGACAAAATCCTTGGAAACGGATATAAAATTCCGAAAGGGGTAAGCAATTTACTTGGATTACATTTATTTATCTATAATTAATTGTAAAATTTCCCTATAGACTAGCGTTGTTATTGCAACTAATATCTTGAACACAAAAGATCCTGTCTGGGGCAATGATGGAGATGTATTTAGACCTGAACGTTTTGCAACCCTATCTCCTAATCAGTATCGTTACAGGTAATGAAACCTTAATTATATATCGATATATGTCAACTATGATCTGACATTCTTATAAATCTTAAGTTTTTGGCGCTTTGGTATGGGCACACGCCAATGTGTTGGAAAATATTTCGCTCCTTTAATGATAAAATCGCTCATCACCGCGATTCTTTCTAAATACAATATTTCGGTCGTTGGCCATGATGAGTGTTCGGAGATCCCAACTCGACCTGATCGATTTGTGTCCACTCCGATTGCTGAGCTCAAATTTACTCCTTTAACTTTATAGTTATTAAAAATGATTATATGTTTATTTCATTCATTAAAATAAATGATTTTTTGAAAGACCTCCATTTGCTTAATTCAAGATGTTGTTTTCGTGTTATTGGGAAATGCTAAAAAATCGAGTATCATTTAATACTCAACATTCCACCAAGCAGTTCAATTATTTTATTTGGCCTCCTTTCATATCAGCGGCATGTCCTTCCAAACGGGTAATACCGGCCTTATTTTTCTCAAAAAGAGGTTTATTTCTGTCTTTTAAAGATTGAGAATCTATTTGTTTCAGCGGGATTCTCAATTCTAACCGAGAATCAGTTTCCGTTTTATCATTAATAAAGTTTTATACAACGGCTCTAAAATCAGTAAAAAGGAAATTCCGGTATCATTCCTTTTTTTATTACTTTTTGTGAAAATGCTTTTAAAAACTTAATCAATACACGTGGATCAATGTTTTATCAGACTTGGATAACGGCGAAGGAACGCCTTTCCCCATGCAGTGTTTTGAAGTAAAAATTATCGGCATATTATGTAAAAAAATTGCGTACACCTCTGTAAAATTAATATAATTTTGGTCTTGGGTTTATTGAAATCTTTTGAATCTCTTAAAATTCAAGTTGCCGATATTTCCTAATAGGAACGAGGCAACCATTAAATCTTCAAAAATTAAACCTTTCTTTATCATACAGCCATCTTATATTATAAGTACATTCATGCGCAAGGATAAGAAATAGACCGGAACTGTATAATATTATAGGCTATAAAAGGCATTGTAGAATATATTTTCAAAATGAGCACAAAGCTACTGGGGATAGCGCATCAATTTTAATCTCAGTTTTTGCAATAAGCTTGAAATTAAGCACCATCAAGGTTAGCGAAGAATGACTAAGCTTTCAGTTAAAAAGTCTTGACGTGGATTCGTGCTCTTTCGCCTCCATTTGACGGAACAATACCGAAATAATTTCGCAGCAAGAGCCACGGCCTTTATTAAGGCTGCCGTCGCTGCACTTTACATCTCAATTTTCAAAAAATTCTTAATCTTACTACAATCAAATATAAAAAACGCGACCCAACACTTAACTTGTATCGAAATGTCGGTCTACCTATTCGCAGAACCTTTTGAGCCAATCTACTCCAAGCAGATCAAACGTGGGCAATATGCTGCTCATGTTGAAGATATCAAACGCGGGATAACAAATACCATTGAAGCCTTGCAACAATTTATTCGCCTATGCCTAGGGGATTATTCTGGGGGCGGCTCACTCGCGTTTGATGCTCACGTAGGAGATTGTGGTTGCCAATACCGTGCATGCATGATTTTGGAGCTGCTTGAGATATATTCAAACGATCGCACTTTGATAGCGAAATTAATTAACATGATAAGAGAGCTTGAGAACTTGCGTGAACAAGCAACGTTGCATTTGATAAAGCTCAATAAACTTCTCCCGGTAAGTTTTTGAATTAACAAAGTGATTTTGAGTTGAGTGGAACAACATATTTTCCAGAAATTGCTTCATTTGACTACTTAATCAATCTATAGCCAAAGCAACTGGGACTAAACGGAAAGGAAGAAACTGTTCCCACCCTACAACAGAAACTCCAACTTATACTCCAACGTGATAGCGAAGAGGATCTGCCTGAGCAGATTATTCCCACAATTGATGCACAATTCACTCCGGTTTGGCAGCCCTATAACTCTTGGTTTACTACGAAATTTTTGGCATTCTGTTATGTCCTCCGTAAATATAAAATCATCGTCAGCGAAAACGGCACGGTAACCCATCGTCTCCACCTCAAAGAACTTGGCGGAAAAAAAGTGGCAAATGAGTTCAAAACAATGCAGAGCTATATAAGCTTACTCTCGGTGGAATATGTTAAGACTAAATCCTCTGAGCTGGGACTCCCAAATCCATTGAACAAGTGAGTTCTCTTGATTCTGTTACCAAAATTTCAACCTTAACTTACTATTTTCCTTACTGCAGACTCATTGAAAATGCGAAAGCAAGCTCTGCTAAAAACATATATGCCACGCCGTGCTTTTTGGGCTTTATTCCAATCCGTGCCCTTTGGTTCTACCGTCGAGTTCCTATATTACTTCACTTGCGTCGTTTTTGCAACGAAGGTGTGAATCAATTAAATATTAACTAGGCTCTCTATATATGGCTACAATTATATAATTATTAGGCTACCATGATAACTTCATTTTTGTTGAATCACTTTATACGGGCAATTGCGGAATCGATTCTTCCGTTTCTGACACATCCAGCACTGATGGGAACAATCAAGCATTCAATTTTAACTTTCATAACAAATTCAATTTCGACGAGAGTTTAGCCACGCCTTCCTCATCTTTACTTGAGCATTATGGCTGGCGATTATCTTTATTAGCCAGCTCAGAGCAATTTGCCGCAAATAAGATCAACGGCATCAAGGGTAGCCCCAAATCTTCCTTCTCTGCAATTGAAGCAATATCTTCTACTTCTTGCATTGTAATGACTGCGAATTCAATTGATGGGTAAATAGAAAACAGGCAAATCAAACTGTTTTAATTGACATCTAATATTCTTCATTTTCGTGCACAGGACCTATAATGATTATTACCAACGTACTACCTCACAATTTGAATCTCGTCATTGTGATCATGCATGCATGGATAATCTCAGCCTAGTTGATGCCGTTCTACACTGCGATTTCGATGAAATTCTAACACACTTTTTCGCGCAACATGAGCAATATCCGTTTGCGACTGAGGGAACTGACCAAACTATCGAAGATAGTCCATTGCATAATTCGATGAAAGCTTATGCCCCCGGGCTTCGAGACGAGTACCTGAATTTGCGTGCGAGGGCTGATGAACTGGGATGCGGCAGAAATATGCATCTCATGTCATTTCAGCATGTATTCTCGGAGCAACCATTGCGGTATGCTCATATTATTGCAAATATGCTTAAACCAACAATTGTATAACTTTAGTATGTATGACGGGAGTGATATCACAATAGGAATACAAATATCCCATTATATGCGAGAATTTAGTAGCCATATTTCATTGATATATACAGTATATTACAATATTATCGCTAATAGAAATAAAGTTTAGAGCCAAGAATTATTACAACATGTATTAAAATAGTGATTGGTCTTATTCTGCCACATATTTTGTGGCTCTTTGTATATAGATTAACTATAATAACTCTTTCCAAATACAAAAAACTCAATTTTTAAACCATGAAACATTTATAGCATAAATTTAAGATATTAATTGTGAATTTTCATTCTATTAATTACCGTTTGATTACTTAATTACTACTAAGATGGTTAATTTTATATTATTTAACTGTAAGTTACACATTTTTATCACTCTACATCTTATAAACCAAAAACCCCATGAAGCATCATGTTTATTTATGTATATCGTTTCCCATTCCATTACAGATGAAGGTAGAAGATCCAATCATGCTCCCGAGGAAAGCCATTCGTCTCGCGACAACTACAATAAAGCTTCCATTGAAGATCAAATCCTGGTTTTTAGCTGCTTGGCGCATCTCAAGGAGGAGCTTCACACAAAGGCCTCTCTCTAGAAGCTTAAGAAATACTTCTACACAACCAAGAAAATCAGGCAAGCAACGGGGTTAATCGAAATTCGACGTGGACACAATTGTCACTTTGGGGTCTTGGGCCTCATTTTCAACATTCGACTTCTTCCGAAGAGACCGCGCTTTCAACGCTGACGTTTCTAGTGTACTTCTTTCGACGGAACTTTAATGCATAGGTTAGGACCTCCTGCATTATCGTGAAGTGTGAGCTGCTGACTTGCCTTGTCAATTTCGCTTGCGCCGTCGACTCCGCTAGGCTTAAGCAAGAATTACTACTGCTGAAGAGCCAGTACACAATCACCAGGTCATGTTTTGTGCATACAGTTGCGTACAAAACCCCCTTGCTGTTTTCACGATTGCTTGTTGGCTTCACGAGACTTTCCCCTAATTATCTAACAGTTCCGCGATTTTGATGCTAGCCTGTCATGACTTGATCAGTCTGTGAAATCATCTCGTTGATCTTTCCCTTTGTTCTGTCCATCTGGTTCGTTATTGAACCAAAAAAAAATTGGGGGGGAGGATTATTAAAAAGTATCAATTTTTGTTCTTAATAAAGAATATTGATAGACATTAGAAATCCATGTAAGAATTGAGGGGTGTATAGTAAATCTGCTATCCTTTCTATTTTTCCATGGAGATTAGAAAATAGGATGAGATAGGAAAAAGGAAACAGAAAAAAAATAGTTTTTTTAAAGGATCTTTATTAGAAAGTCTCCTAAACAAGTTATATGAAAGGTTTGTACACCCCTCATTTTTACATGGAATTTCTTGTTTTTCTGATGTCTATCAATATCCAAAGAATAAGAAGTACATATGGTAAAGTAACATTGACGTATTATACTGCATTTCGGAGGGGTCGTAGCGAAGTAGTTTAGAGCTCAATTCCTAGAGTATGTCCCGGTCACTTCCAGGAAACAAATAAAAATTTTTTTTTGTTAGGAGGATCTTTATTAAAAAGTATCCTTTTTCGTTAGTAAAGGAAATTGATAGATATCAAGACATCAGAAAACAAGTAATCCATGTAAGAAATGGTAGAGAGGGTGTCTGACTTTCCTATTTTTCAAGGAAAGTGGTATACGAGTGAGGGAAGGGAAAAAAAAGGAAATTAGAATACGGGTGGTTGGGTATTCGGTATAGTCGTATTGGAGCTAAGTGTTTTGGATGAAGGATGTTTCGTCTCCTTGGACTTGTATCCAACTTCCCTTACACCAAAGCTCTTGGAAATCTTCTTTTTTATCCTTTATGGACGCTGATCACTATTTGGACCTCACGATTTTTTTGCATTTCGTGTCTTAGTTGTTCAGCGAGTGCTATTTCGCTTGTTTGGACGCTATCCGTTATAATCGATAATCTGGATCGATAGATGTTCCAGATAGTGGCATCATGGACCGTTGACACTACTTCCCGTTGGTAGACCATGGTTTTGTAGTCTATACCAAATAGTCTATCTTCCTTGGTTGATTCGTGAGCTCTCACTCCAAGAATGCGGCAGACGTAACCGTCTACCGTTTGCCATAGCTGATTTATGGCCAGGCATTCCAGGTAAGCATGAATACTGGTTTCTACTGCGTTGGTTGTGCACCGCTTGCAAATATTAGATTCTCCTATCCACTTACTAGTGATGATACCTGTCACCTATCTTAGTGCCCTATGCTTGGTTTCACTCGGCCGCTTTTTCCAGTACATCCAGGTTATCTCCCATTGGATGGAGTCGCTTGAGGTCTCTTTCCATTCCGGAGTGATTTTCTCTCCTTTGCTTGTCTTATAAAGCCTCCCAATTTTTGTACGAAAATTGTTGAACTTTGTGCCAGCTAGCACATATTTACCAAGCGGGAACCTGGATGGTCCTTCGATCAGTGGTATGCCCTGTAGCAGGACATCAGTCAGTTGTGGATTCATTTGGATCTCTCGTTTCCTCCGGTGCTACTGAAGAACTGTGTAGCTGTCTCTAAATCGGCTGGAATATTGGAAGGAATTTCTCGCGACTTACTCATGGACTTTTGGTTCTACCATCGGTTTGTATGTGTTAATCCTTCAATTGAGTTTAAAAAAGACACCTAGTTTGATCAGTCCTACACTTTCGCCTTTCGATTTTAATGGACATCCGCCCATTGAGAAGTAAGAGTTGTTGTTTATGGGGTGAGAGAGCGCTTCTTCGATGTTGAATTTCTGGGTAAGATCTAGTTTGCCGTCCAGACTTCTCCATACTCTCAGTAGGAAAAAAAAAGTTTTTTCTCTAAGGACGCGGGAACTTGCGTCCTGTGGTATATTTAGTATATATTACAAATGTGAGATATGCTTCCGAACAAGATTATTAAGTACTAGAAAACATGGGATATAATATAAAGAGTTCCGTGCTTGGAAATGTCGGGTTAGGTGTTCTTTGCTTCCTCGAAATCGAAGGCTGCTTCTTGGCTGTCATCGATCTGGATTAGCGAGCTCTTTCTCCATTTTTGCTTGAATCCTTCTTCGTCTTTTTTCCTCTGTGCCTGTATCCATTGTCCTTTGATTGCTATGATAAGATTTGATAAAGTATAGTCTCACCCCTCTTTTTTTTTGATCAATCAACGGAGACTTTTATTAGTTTCCGTAGCTTACAGGAGTTTAATGATTACAATGAAAAAAGAAAGGGGGTATAAAGGGGTGGGGATATAGTTAGGTGGCAAGGTGGAACTTGGATTTTGACAATTTATGTTAGCCCAGAAAGGGAGAGACGAGAAGAAAGTAAGGAAACGCAAGGGGGTAAGAACATAGAGAGGGTGATAAACGCGGAGTAAGGGAATAAAGGGTAGATTAGATGTATATAGTGATCGGGTATTTGGTGAAAGATATGAAGTAAAGAGGAGGGGAGGAGATATAGATAGGGAGAGAGGAAGGGTTGCTTCATCACTCCAGTTTTAGTCTTGCTCTATCCGAACTTTCTATTACCGCTCCCTGACCGCACCACCTTCTTCGGAATAACTCTATCTCTCGTCTTTTACGTGCCTTTATCAGTTCACCTCCGATAGCCTCCTCGATGTCCATTTTGGCACGGAGGATGATTGTCTCGGGTGATGCTCGAGTGCATTCGAAATGGTAGGCGATTCGGTCCCGATGGATTTGCCATAGCACCGAATCGAAGACGATTTGAACCGCGTGTCTTACTGTCCTCGGGGCTTCTGGTAGATCGCCAAGTACGAGGTTCCTGGGGCTCAGCACCTGAGTGTTTAGGGGGCTTGAGATGGTGTTGATACACCTTTCCGTCCAATGCCACACTGATGTGAGTTCGGGACATTCGAAGGTGTGGCGGATGGTGTCCCTCGGGGCGTTACAGCGGGTACATTTCGGGTCATGACCAGGGATTGTCGAGTTTGTAATTACACGCTCTACGAGGATTCGCCAGCGTAGTGTGCGGTGTTTTGGGAGTGTTGGCCGTTTTTGAATGGAGGTCCAGACCTTTTCCCATTCCTTTGCCGTGGATGCAACCTCTGGCCAAGATTGGGGCGTCAGCGTTTCTGGTTCCGGAGAGCCATTTCGCTGGAAGTGCCTTCCCCGTCGAGTGGAGTATTCCGGGACGGGTGCGCCAGCCAGGTGACAAAGGTGGAGTGGGAAACGAGGAGGCGGATGTTGTCGGGGTATGGCAGAACATTTCGTGATTTTCTCTACTAGGTTGGGGGGCAGGATAAGGTATCCGTGTTCCCATTCTAAGGAAAAATCGTTATAGCGACGTTCGCACGCTCTTTTTACCTTTCCGTGGGTTGCGCAGAATATCTATGCTCCATTTCCGATTGTATCGGCATGTTCCGCTCCAAAAAGGCTTGTCGCCGGAGTGATCAACATTCTATCCTTCCTCCATTGATGAGGAAGGTTAGAATATCATTTAGTAGATACGGCGGTGTTGGCGGTTTCGGCTCCTCAAATTGTCGACCTTGTTTCGTAATTAAATGGCATTTGTACAAGGGTAAAGACAGTACATCTGGAGTTGACCAGTTGGGTGACGCGACCGGACCGCCTTCGATAGTGCGCCACGCTAATCCTCCCGAGTATCTAAGTGACTGCTTACGTGACTTTTCCGTACCAAAAGCCAATATCCTTGTAATATTCCTGTTAGAATCTGCGTAGTACATGCGAGGATAGTTAAGATAATTACTGGTTTATTAAACAAGAATACTATCTGGAACTTAGGATCTCTCCCTTTACTATAGCGGGAGTTCTGTTCAATATATACTAAAAGAATTACATTACAACGATTACTTAATAATGCTCCGATAATGCTCCGAAATAGCAGGGCTTGAGGGATTACTTTTTTTTTTTTGATCAATGCCGAGTCTTTATTGTATAGGAAGACTCTAAAATACAATTGTTACATTATTATAAGCCATAAAGTGAAAGGGAAGCCAAAGTTAAAGCTTTGGGTGATATCGTAGATCGAAATGATATGTTGGTCATATCGACTTTCAGCT
>NW_027192202.1:203528-321722 GCF_041956535.1 Calcarisporiella thermophila
TTTTCGTGAAACAGGGCTTGAGGGATTACGTGGCTTGGCTTGGTTGTCCTACTGCAGATATCTCGATACGATTCCAACATTCCAAAATCAGAGCGGGTCCTATGGTGTAATCGGTAGCACCCAGGACTTTGAATCCTGTAACCTGAGTTCGATTCTCAGTGGGACCATTTTTTTCATTTTGATTATATTCTACTTAAGATTTTACTTCCCGCGTTAAATAAATCTATGATATAGCTTAATTATAATAAAATTTAAGGACACAATTATAATTGCTTTTTCAATTTTTCGAGAGTGGATCATTAGAATATTTATTAGTATGTAATCTTAAAATTTTTTATGTACATTTCATCTATCGTGAGGAATGGTGTCGATAAATTACCGGGATAATATTATTACCCAGTTTGCTCATCCGGCCTACGTAAGTGCCACTAGTAGTTTGGTGGGCAGTTTGAAGTAACGCACGCATTTGCTGTTGCATGGCATAATTTTCATTGTGTTTTCGCAATACCTGTTAGAGTAAATTACAACTTATAAGCTAAAGATCAAAATGCAATGTAAAGCTAATTAATACATCATGGTGTGATCGTGATGATTCCTGTTGCGAAAAGGACTGATTAAAAGATATTTGTTCGCCATTCATTTTTCATAGAATAAGAAATACGTCGATTTGTCAAATTTAAGTAGCAGCCGTTTTATCCGAATTGATTGCTGAATAATTCGCTATTCTATGAAATGCGGCGTATAAAAAACAATATGAGTGTCAATCACAACAACAAACTCGAAGTATGCAATCTTAGTAGTTTGTCTTGATATATTTTATTTTTAGTCACTTAGGAAACATCAGTATACTTGCTGATAATTAATAATACTACACTTCAAAATATCTATTGTTGCTTTTATATATTCTCGTTTCATCAGTAGAAGTATATTTTATTGAATGATTGCTATTGCTCTATAATTCAAAGTAGACTGGTAAAATGCGAACATTCGAAAAAGAGTAAAATCTAGCATTATTAGAGCCATATTTTGATAAACAAGTTATTATATCTTTCATAACTAAAGTAGAGGCAATTGCTGATATATATGTTTAGGGCCTTGGCCGTTGCATACTTCCGTAAAATAAATGTGCACTCGGCAAATAGGTTTTATGTTAAGTTACCTCATAGCTTTATTATTATCCAGATACCCATCATTTTTTGAGATTCTCTGAGAAGAAAATACGAACAAATGTTAGATGGTCCATAAACTCTTCAAATTTACATGCTGATTATGCGAACTCCAGTTACACCTATAAAATTGAAGGTAGTAGGGAGGATAATTTACACCGTCAGGGTGAGCCTTAAGTTTTTCTTAATCATAGCTCAATCAGTGCATGATCTGCAATTAATCTTACTGTGACAAACGATCAATCAAATTAGTTGGATGAGTCTTGAGTTTGAGATTTATTAAGGAATCTACCAAGATTAGCAAAATCGGCTCTAATACTTACCCTATACCACTAAGGTAATCTAGACAAACATAACGAATGAGTCAAGAAATATTTGAAACCTTAGCTTTTTTCCTTATTTTATGGGCACCTCGAACCAATAACCGTGCGGACAAAAAAAGAAAAATTTTACTAGCTTGTCCTTATTATCTTATATATAAACAAAAATTTTTTGATTTTTTTTGTTTTTCTGTTTTCTTTTTATCTTTCTTTTGCCCATTAATCAAATTATACCTGTTCACAATGACGGTTCCAAATGGATTTGACCAGCAACATGGTGAGTGATTTGTATAATCTAATGTGTACCTCCATCCAGAATTTCATTTTAATATCATTTTAAACTGATCTTACTATTTAGACATGCAAAACGGTCAGCGTCGGTATGTCCCACCACATCTTCGTGGAATGACCAATGGGGCTATTAAGGATACATCTATTGCGGGTGATGGCGTTCACCCTATGCAACGTTCTCAGTCGCAGGGTGGTTATAGAAACGGATATACAAAATCCGAAAATAGGTAAATCAATAGTAAAACCATCTCTTTAGCTATACAATCTTTTAATATTTGATTCTTTATAGATGGACTGGCAATCGCTCGGATTATGGTCGTGGAGATCAAGATTACCAACGTAATAACTATCGTAATTCTTGGAATGACCGCGGGGCGCCTTCTGGTTATCGCCAAGATCGCTTTGGTGGAAATAGAGGCGGCATGAACGGTGGCTATGGCAATTATAGAAGGCCAAATGATACTGGAGTATTCCGCGATGGCAAACATATTCTTGCCCCTCCCAATCCTCGCCTTGAACAAGAACTCTTTGGCACAGAAGAAAACCCAACTCGTCAAAATACTGGCATCAACTTCGATAAATACGACGATATCCCATCCGATGTTTCAGGGCGCGATGTTCCACCCCCTGTAACCTCGTTCACCTCACCCCCCCTGGACCCTCACTTATTGTCCAATATTGAATTGGCTCGCTACAAAAACCCTACACCTGTGCAAAAACACTCAATTCCCATTGTCGCCAATGGACGTGACCTGATGGCTTGTGCTCAGACCGGTTCCGGAAAAACTGCCGGTTTTCTATTTCCCATCCTCTCTGAGCTCTTCTTGAAAGGACCTGCATCCACTCCGGATGCAATCCCTTCCTTCCAAAAAGCTCTCCCCTCATGTTTAATTTTGGCCCCGACTCGTGAACTTGCTTCGCAAATCCACGAGGAAGCACGTAAATTTGCCTATCGCTCATGGGTGCGTCCATGCGTTGTTTATGGTGGCTCGGATATCGGCTCTCAGCTACGCCAAATTGAGCGCGGGTGTGATCTTCTCACCGCTACCCCCGGTCGCTTGATTGATCTTTTGGAACGTGGTCGCGTTGGTCTTTGCAATGTACGCTATCTGGTCTTGGATGAGGCGGACCGTATGTTGGATATGGGCTTTGAACCTCAAATTCGCCGCATCGTCGAACAAGAAGACATGCCTCTAGTAAATGACCGTCAGACCCTTATGTTCAGTGCAACTTTCCCTCGTCCTATCCAAATGCTTGCTCGCGACTTCCTCAAGGATTATATTTTCTTGACAATCGGACGTGTTGGCTCGACCAGCGAGAATATCACTCAAAAAATAGAATATGTTGAAGATGATGATAAGCGCTCTGTATTACTGGATCTTCTGCATTCACAATCCGCCACCGGGTTGACACTTGTTTTCGTCGAAACACGTCGTATGGCCGATATGCTTAGCGATTTTTTGCTAAGGCATAATTTCCCTGCAACCTCGATCCATGGTGACCGAACCCAACGGGAGCGCGAGCGTGCTCTTGAGTCTTTCAGAACTGGGCGTACTCCTATCATGGTCGCAACCGCGGTTGCTGCGCGTGGTCTCGATATTCCAAATGTAACACATGTAATTAACTATGATCTACCTACCGACATCGATGATTATGTGCACCGAATTGGTCGTACTGGCCGTGCAGGAAACGTTGGAGTTGCAACAGCATTCTTCAACCGCAATAACAAAAATATTGTGCGTGATATGATACAACTACTCCGTGAGGCCAACCAGGATGTCCCCCAATGGCTTGAGACTGTTGCACGTGAGACTCGAACTACTTCCAATGGATATAGCAACGGTGGTTCGCGAGGCGGTCGTGGCGGCGGTCGCGGCGGTTTTGGAGCCAACCGCGACTTCCGTAAAATGGGAAATGGAAATTCAAACAACCGATATCCGTCAAACAACCACGCCAATGGGTGGGGCAACGATTATAGTGTTTATCCTCCCTTCAATGCTACCGGCAATGGATATGGCGGTACGTACTCCAATGGCGGTGGCAATTACAACAACAAAACGAGCTGGTTCTAGTTTACTTACAGTGAGCAAGAAACCTGAAAGCTCAGCTGAGTATTCATATATTATATAATATATTACCTTTACATTTGGTATTTAGGCTAGTATCCCTTTTTTATATAGAGCTATTAGCAAATGATTGATTTTTTTTTTATTCAATGTTCTATACCCCCTTCTCTTCCTTCACTTATATAATAATATATAGCATATCATTATCGTTGCAGTTTTTTATTTGCATTTCAGCATTATTTTCTTATATAGACTTTTTAAAGTTGGAAAGGATTTTTTTCTCATGGGTTTAGGGCTTGTTGGCATAGATTTCTTTTGGCCTATGTAATTTTTATATTGCTCTTACACCTCCATTTCTTTTAAAAGAGAAATCCTTTTATTTTTCTGACTTTGTATGATTGCTACGGTAATGGTTTTATATATTTAAATTATTGTTTTTTATTTGCGTGGTTTAGAACATTGAAGAGTCCTTTATTCTCATTTTGTTAACAAGTTATTGATATGCTTTTATTCCTAATAGCTATGATATAATAAATAATTGAAAATGAACTTCAAACGCCAAATAGCTCCAGCATACAGGAGAATCGAACATAGATTTAAACCTTTACAGATAAATTCTAGTAAAAGAAGAATTTAAACAGAATCTAGAGAATATAGCAACGATTAACACTCCCCCCCAAAAAAAATCGAAGTTTCCCATTAACGCCATCGTATTTTTTTATTTAAGATATCCTTTTAACCACATTTTATTTTGTTATTATTATTGTTTTTACTTTATTCGACTCAAAGTCTGACAGGATTAAATTACCGTTAGAATTCTAACAGTGGAACCTATTAAAACACTGTATTCAATATACCTATTTGTATCCTCTGCGCTTGATTACACAAAGCATTGCTTGATACATTATTACACTCTGAATTAATAAAAAATACCAGTTTATATGCATATTTCGAGCTGGATGTGTCTATGTTATTATCCAAATGTTCTATAGTTGCTAACTTTTCTCACTAGCCTCTGATTCTAATAGGGAGAGAAACAGGCCTTAGCTCTTCCACTCTTTAATATTCTCACTTACCACTCCTTCACAAGTCGAGAGCGACAAAATACGCTCCTTATTAAACTGCCTTCAAATCGACCCTCTCACCACATTGGCCCTTATGAACCGAAAAAACGTATGGTGACACGCTATTTGCTAGCTACTACCAAAGGTTTGTTGATAGAATATTACACTCCACATTCAGTTAATCTAAGATTTAAAATCAAACAGACGCCGTCAATGTATATTCATATGGGCTTGAGAAGAGGGGAGATCAATCCCTTCATTTTTCTTTCCCATTCGAAATATCTTTTAATATCTCTCTTCCTTCTTTTCTTGGTCGCTCGTACATACTCTGTTAGTGTCGATATTCCCTTTTCCATAGAGGTTGCTAAACCTATCCCTGCCCAGTATGCAACGCGTGGAAAGGAATTTTCTTATACTATCGATAGCAGTACTTTTGCTGTTAGCACCTCAGGGTTCGGTTCCAGTAATGTGATCCAACAAAGACCTTCTACAGTATTGAACCTGACCCTTTCCCTTAGCCCCGACGGAAGTCAACCTCCACCTGCTTGGTTGAATTTTGATAAAGGACTATGGACAATGGAAGGCACACCACCCCCGGATGCATATTCCTTTACTGCGTACATCCTTGCAGCAGGTGCAGTAACTAATACACTTGTGATCCCATTTCAACTTATTGTCAACAATCATCCGCCACCAAAAATAATACGACAACCATCCGATCAAATGGTTTTCTTTGGACAGTATGTGCAGTTTGCGATTGCAAATGGGGATATTGTAACAGATTTTGGCGGAGGAAATCTACTCTACACTGCTGCTTATGAAGCCAGATGGTTGAATTTTCAGGCGGAAAACCTTATTTTTAGAGGAATTGCTCCTTTACCTGATGTTTCGGGACAGGCTCAAAACTTTTCTATAATTCTGACTGCAAAAGATATCTATAAAGGGTCAACCTCAGTCCAATTTCGAGTATTAATATTACCAGATCCGAAAGGCGATTCGATCCCAATAGGTGCTGGTTTGAACCCATTCCCTACGAGAGCACCACCAAATAACGCTGCCACCTCCACACTTCCAACTTCAACTACTTTTCAACAACAGCAAGACCAACAAATTGGCTCACTCCCTTTGGCGATAGTAGTTGCCTTGACCGTAGCATCTGTGATTGCAGTAACTCTAATCGGGGTGGTATTTTGTGCTTGTATGTGCTGGTTCCGTAAGACATCGCCTTCCGCAAAATTGAGAAGGAACCGTCAATCAGAGAAAGGATTTACAGGCATCCGCTATCCTTATTGGAACCCGCGTTTTAAATGGCATCGTCGCTCCAGACACTTACCAGATGACTACTATACTTGTGTTTCACCGCTTCCTGACGCTTATTCAACACGAAATCTCGGGGATCCAGGCGTGTTTATGTCGTGTAGCAGAAATACAAGTCGAGAAAGTGAATTGTTTATGGCCAACATTGACCAGCATTCTGTTTTTAATCCCCCGTGTTCCCAACACTGCTATCCTCTACACCTTCCATATTATTGTCATAATCACGAGACAAGATGGCATGATAACAGGCGGCGACACACCGTATATGGAGAGCCACATACAAGCCTCGATCGATTGGATCCTGTCGCATATAGACAACATCGGCATAGCATGGACGTGCTTTCTTCAGATAGTGACTGGCAATGCACTATCATCCCTCGCCAACCATATCAAGCGCGCAAGCATTTATCCATTTCGCCTATATATACTGAATCTAAGGCTCAACCTTGGATTAACCATGAGAATCGCGTGCAACAACGTCAAAAAACTGGGGCAAATTATAACAACAAAGAGCCTTACAATTTCTATCGCGAGCATCTTCGGTGCACTACGATTAGTGCTCTTGCCGAATTAACAGATGGATCCCAGTTCTTCGAGTCTGTTCTGGCAACCCAAGAGCAAGAAGGGAGTTTAGAAAATAGGCAAAATAACAGTTACTTGTGTGAAAATGACCAAGAGGGTGTTATTATGTGCGAAAAAAAGAATAGAGAGAGAGGCTGGGTGAAGCACTTGAATCAATACAGGCAAAAAAAGGATTTACTAAGCGAAGTAGGAAACGAGTGGAAGGAAGCCCAGAGTAGAATTGTGTTTGCTAAGCAATCTGATTCGCCACAGGAGCGGAACAGTAGAAAGTGCATAGATAAGTGTATCGATGAATCTTATGGGTATGATATTGCAGCAAATATCGTGGAGGAAGAAAGCGGCCTCGAGAAATCTGGATTGTCTCTCGCACAAAATATAATAGATTCGAGTGAAGATAGTAATTACACTCGCCCAACTTTGCCTTCGCAACCCTCACCAATAGTTCGATCTTTTTCTTCTTTTCGTCTTACACTGAACAGAAATAATCCTTTCGCACGAGACTGGGTCCCTTCATCTCTTGCTCCCACTTCAAATGCTTCTCCCAACAAGGATGGGAATGTAACAGCAGATAAAGATACATTAAATAGGGAGAGAACAGTTCGACAAGGAGCTTCATCGGCACTAGTGAAGAATTGGGGACCAATACACACCGCAGCTTCAAGACCTACTCTGCCTGAGCTCAACATCCAAGCGCTAAACAACGTTCAAACTAGCAAGTTTGTTAACTCTTCTCAAACCTCCTGCTACGTTTCTTACCCTACCACAACAAATGCACACACGTCTTCTATTGTAACACCGTCATTTCATACTGCTTTGGAGGAGGATAGGTGCGAAAACCATCTTAATGGCACAGAGCAAGATGATTCTACAGAAATTTCTTTTGGCAAATTTGAATGGGAGACGAAATCTAATTGGGATGATTATGACAGCGGTCCGCCAACACCTAAGTTGAGAACCGTGAAGATGGAGTTGGTCTCCAAGAAACTGGGAAACGAATTTTCCCATTCACAACAAAAGGAAGAAGATTGGATCTATTTTGAAAAATAAGAGAGCGTGTATTTTTAATTCTTTAACTATTAATTTTTTTATTAGTAAATAGGAAAGTTATTATTTTAACTCTATTATCATTTTTAATACCAGGTTTCAATGACCTTACCCCTGTCAATTCTTTAATGCTTGTTTAATAATATTCGTATAAAATAGCACAAATTTCGGTAATAACACCCAAAGTATCTCGAAATGCAAGCTTCTAGGAGAAACTTCATTTTTTCCTAAGTTTATCCTTTGGGAAAGCGATTTGGCGATTGATACGGCCTTTCTAGAGCTTAAAAAATATATATATGTGAACAATGCTGTTGTTTATCTGCTCTAATCTGAAAAAAAAAAAATCGAAATATCAAGACTATAATGCATTCGTTACACTCTAGCATGTTGTTTAGGCAATATAATTAAATTGGCGGCAAATCCCAAGTCACAGTTGTTGACATTTTATTAGAACTCTTCTGTATACCCTACATATACTCAAATGAATGGCGTCAAGACACTCCCACGGCTGCCAGCTGTACGAGATCTAGTCAAAATCTACGGCTTAACTGCACGCCAGAGATTGAGTCAGAATTTTATACTTGACAAAAATGTCACTGGTAATTATCATTCTCTAAGAGGCTTTGTTACTTCACAAAATTTATTCCCCATTTTCTCTCTATAAAGATAAGATTGTAAAATCTGTAAACTTGAAACCCTCTGAGTTCGTTGTTGAGATTGGACCGGGCCCAGGGCTGTTGACAAGATCTATATTAGATATGGGTGTGGAGAATGTGGTGGTTGTTGAAAGGGATGAGCGGTTCCTACCCACACTAAAGGTATATGTCTAGTTTCCCAAGGCAGAAGATCCTGTAGACTTATTTCAGTAAATTTAATAGCAACTTGCAGATGCATCCGATGGAAGATTAAAGGTTTGTAATATAGTAATTAGAATATTAGATTGAATCTATATTGTCAAGCATAATAGATTCTCCACGGCAATATGCTTACAATTAATCACGATGATATTTTAAGAGCAGCCAATGTCAAAGGTAGCTCTTCGGTTTACCTCACAACTTTCCTCTTATGATAATTCGCCTAATTGTTCAATATTAATTTATTAGATACGGCACCTCTGCATCTCCTTGGAAATCTTCCATTTAACATAGCCACTCCTTTATTACTCCAATGGCTTCATCGCCTCCACACTAGATCCGGACTATTCTCTCTCGCTTCTCCCGCAAAAATGACTCTCATGTTTCAGAAAGAAGTTGGTGAACGCATTTGCGCAGAACCTGGAAGAAGAGAGAGAGGTCGGCTATCTGTAATGTCGCAGGCATTTTGTGAAGTAAAGAGAGTATATGACGTTGCAAATACCGTCTTTGTGCCAAAACCAAAAGTCGATGCAGCGGTTATTCAGTTTCTAGAACGCCAAACAACTGGCGTGAAATATTACGATGCGCTCGAAGATGTAGCAAGATATTTTTTCACTCATCGCCGAAAGACAATCGGCCATATTTCAAAGTATGATATCTCTAGCAAAATTTCATATGTTTGGACTCAATGAAGCTCTTCGCTAACTAAATATTTCTCTTTTAATTTTGATTGATAATGTTCAGAAAACTTAAAGGTATAATTCCCCAATTCTCACTTCCCGAAGAATGGGATCCTATGCTACGGCCGGAGGATTTGAGCACTGAACAGTTCATAATGTTGAGCGGGAAGATAGGAGAAATGGGACGAAGGTTACCTTAAGAAATAGAGAGCATTGTTCGTAATTGTATAATATATTTATTCCATAATATCATTGAAGACACGAGGAAAGCAAATAAAAACACGAGAAAAAAAATAAAATAAAATGAAAAATGAAAGGCGAAAAAAATAAATGAAATAAAATCTATGTGAAAATGGAGGAAAAAAATACATTTAGAAAGGTCGACAAAAAATAGTCCATTAAACAGCAAGCTTCTTCCCGTCAGGTACAATTGTATCCTATAAAAGCATTAACAGAATATGTATTACTATATGAAGATATGAGGAAAAATATTTGGCTACAATTGTCACTTACGTCTTCAGCTTTTCTTTTCAACGCGTTTTCCTCATCTCCAACATTGACTGAAATTGTCGCGGTGGCTACAGTGGTAACAGTAGTACCAGCCCTTGACGCATCGGAATAACATGTAGCATGATAGATCTTCCCATTAAGTTCCACCGCGTTTAAGTACATCCACTCCTCATCAGCATCACTCCAAACACTACGGAATTTTTCATGACAGATCGGGCATGGGCCGGGATCACTCTCTGGAACTATTACTTTCGAGGCCTGCTCTTGGACTGAAGAGTCTTCATCAACAGTAGGTTTATTATCAAATTCAAAAATTGGTGCTATCCAAAGATATGGAATAAGAAAAAAAATTGAGTACTAGTTGCAATAGGAGGGAAATATAATAAAGTACCTTGAGATTCTACGCCTTCTGCCGCCCGCTGTTTTATCCATTGCTCCTCCAGGGCGAACCAGGTTCGAGATTGCCCTCGCTTTTTCTCACGCGTACGACGGTTTTGTCGAAAATGCCAATCAAGATGCTCGTCCATTTGGGCCTTTCCTGCAGGCGTATTGGGGTACCGAAAACCGCACTGCTTACATTGAAGGGGTTGGGACTCGTAGAGAAGAGTAATTGCAACTGTGTTTCGCCTATAAATTAATAATAAAAAAGATAAAAAAAAAATAGTGTAAATTTAATTTGTCCGAGAGGTTTATGTGGGTATAAGAAAAAAAGAAGGGATTCGTATTTCATTATTATTGGAAACATAAAAAGGATGATTCGTGTATTTTGAAAACATAAAGATAACATACTTTTGCAAATCAGCATTGGAAAATGTGATGATTCCTATATCTTTAACGGTCAATTCAGTCGGGTTTTTCTCAACTGCTATCTGCGCTGACTGTGCCAATTGAGGGATTGGGGTAGAAGGTGCGGACTGCGTAGGCTGAACAAGTTGTATTGGTTGAGATGTGGGGAGACCTCCCGATATTCCATTAAGGAGAAGACTGCTAAGCCATGCGCTCGGATCCACGCCAGCAGGAGCACTGGATACAAGAGTGGAGATAGAAGTAAGATCTGGAAGAGTACCATTGAATGAAAGTATGGAGCCAGCTTGAGAAGCAAGTGGAGTGGAGGTAGGGTATGTAGGGGCGGAGGTGATACGAGAGTTTTGGTGGGAAGTGAATGGCGGTGCGGTCTAAAACAAATTAAATAAATGCGTCAAATAAAAAATATTTCAGTATACACAGCAGTTATCTTGAATAATTACCTGTGCATTTCCATAGCTCTGCTGCAGCGATGGCCCACGACCCGGTCCCCGTAATTCATGCATCGATCTTTCGATTTGATCGATTATTTCGTAAGCAAATACTGGGCGTCCATCGCGCCAGCTCCGCCATGTTCCAAGAAGCTTCTCCATGCTCCGACGTGTCTGCGGGTCGACGCGGGAGTATGTGTCCATAAAAAGATTGCGAATACTACGAGAGAAGATGTTGATGTATGCCCCACCAACATTCTTGCAAATGGAATCAAGGAGATAAAGTGCAGGAAGTTTTTGTGTTGGATGTGCCTGGAAATATTGTGGAAATATTGTAGAAATATTAAATACAAAGACTTTCATCTAACCTTTGGAAAAAGAACTTACACTGTATATCCGCTCCTCAACGGCTTGAGCTATAGCGGGTGCAGCAAACTTGTTCTCTTGTGCGAGAATGGTAAGGGAATCGATGATGGGCTTGGAGTTGAAAGTAAGATCAGCAAGAGTTGCCTGGTAGTCTTGGCGGATAACCTCAACACTATTTGTGCTCGTCATAGTGTCTTACACTCCTCAAAGGGAAAAGAGATAAACAAAAATAATTGCTCTTAAAAAAATATAAAAGATCAAGCGTAAAAATAAAATATAATTTCCTATTTTCTTACTATTTATACTTTTTTTTTCAATTTTACCTTCTTTATAAACAGAAGAGAAAATATAAAAGATCAGATCAAGTTTCTCTCCTCCCGTTCAAAGAAAGAAAGATCCGGCTAAAAGAGATCAGTAGCTCAGTCAACAAAGCGAAAGTTTTTATTTTTTCTATCTTTACAAAAATTATAAATCGAGTGATTATGCAAACTATTTGAAGCAGCCCCTTTTATGAATCCACAAAGTAGCTCAGGTAGTGTTTGGAAAAGGTGAAGGGGGAGTAAAAATAAAAGACACAAGCTAACAAAGTCCTAATCACTTGGATTGGGAAGTAAATTATTTGAGAACTGCAAAAGAGAGCGTAGAAGAATCGAGACGAGGGTACATTTATAAATATCTTTGATGACGTAGTTATCTCATCACTGGATAGTAATAAGATATTTTGAAACTATTTATGGATTCAATGGTTCTAAAATACCTACAATGTCTCTGCGATATCTGGACAAAAATTGATTCACCCTCAACCTATGAAATTTTCAAACCTAGAATATAGCATTTTTCTAAGTCAATCCTATTTCCCTTGATAACTGCTCTTAATTGATGGGATTGGTATTGTCAGATCAAAACAATGCTGCATTCTCATGAATTTAAGTCTATCTTTGAGAGGTTTCTTGCATAAACTCAGAGCCTAATCTGTCCAATTAAGACCACGGATATTAATATTCTCAAGTCTGGCAAAAGGAAACAATTTGAGCACCTATTCAGGAATGCTAGAGTTAGATGATGCATTTTCCCAACGCAGCTTCATCATGAGTGAATGAGAGCAAGTTAGTAGGACAGCCATGATCGAAGTCACTATGCACTGTGCCGCTGTAGGGAAGAGTCTCGAAGTGATAAGTATTAAGTGTAAATTTAGAAATGGCGCCCAGTGACGTAAATATCCACAATCGAGTTATGCAAGATATTTTTTCGATTCGATGTATTTTTATTTTTCAAAACTTCAACGGTTGAACAATCACTGTCAGTTTAAATACTCTTTATTCGTGTTGTGTGAGCGCGTGCCATATTTACTTTCTATCCCACTCCTATCCAATTAGGAAGATCCTTAAAAATTCCACATTGGAATGTTTTGCTAAAATTGGCTACAAAAGTTTTTTTCATCATCTGGATCCCTTTTTCTGTCTGATCGATTTTGTCATAACATCAGAGAATGTACAATCTCAAACGATATTATTACCGAAACCCCCTAGTACTCCTTGGACTTCTCTTCTCTAGCGATGTTCATGTCACGCTTGCACAAGATTTACACCGACGCCAAAGTAATTCTCTCCACCTCATCATCCATTGATACAATCTCATTATATTTTATTTATAGATTCATGTAGCGGAGGAAGTGACAACCTTTACTGTAGCCCACAGCCTAACTCTCTTTGGAGAATTAACAGCACACAAAAGATCATCTGGAACAATCTCAACCCTACCATCGCGCCTGCTACCGAAGTAATCATCTGGTTGTTCTTCAAAGAAAATAATGTATTTGTCCCAACCTATCAATGGCAAGCCCAGAATACTGGCACTAAAGAAGTTGTGGTGATACCGGATGTCATTTCAAAACAAAAGTTGCCTGGTCCTGTGGATAAAAATCTTACATACGTGCTGCAAATTTTACGGGTAGATGATGAACAGTCGAATAATCCAAAGCCTAGAAGTCCCGAATTCTTCATCCTTCGTAAGTATTAAAAAATGCAACCACAACTGAACTGATAATAACCATCCCATATGCATTTTAGAACCAGCTTCAGCGCCTAAGATAGCTATTTACACTTCTTCAATTCCTTCTGTCTCTGAAATTGCATCTGCACCATCTCCTACTTCACCTCCCGGTACCCTATCAACACCTACTTCAACTTCCACCTCACTACCCCCTTGGGCTATCGGCGTAATTAGCGCTGCCTGTGTGGCCTTCATTGCGTTAATGGCACTTGGGCTTTTTATGTGGTCACGACGCCGGCGGTGGCAATCACTAGACAACATAGCGCAACACCCAAACAATTCCGAGATGCCTATTATTATAACACCGCCCTTCGCTCGAGGAGAGAAAGGGGACAATCATTCGGATCTCTCATATCCAAACTCTACCTTAACTTCAGCCACAACGGGTGAATTAAGGCAGCCCCACTCAGACAATCCAACGGCGGATGCTGAAACACGTGTGCGAGGAAGTAGTCCATTAGCATTTACCACCCCAATGGCTATTGCTGGTAACGATCCCGTAGCTCAGGAGGAAGCACGTCGAAAACACGGAGAGGAATTGCTATTGAAGGAATTGCAGGATGAAGGCACTCAGATACAAGGAGTTTCGCTACGACAAACTGTGCTCAAGCGAGTGGAAACTGGGCTTTCTGGACAAATGAGCGTCGAGGAGCAGGAGAGAGAAACACTGGGAGACAAAAACCAAGACTGACAATGAACTATCCTCCATATATATCTAAATAATATTGTAGCTTATTCCTTTTGTTTTAGTTTTTTTTTCGATTCACATATATCTCTCCTTTAATTTGATTGTTTATTATTGACGCTGACTTTATTATGATTATTTTATCATATTTATTCCCTCCTTTGAATTTTTTTATCCTTCTTATATTTAACTAGCTCCTTGTATAAATAGAATAAGCTGTTGTTGTTTTCTCATTCATATGCACGCTCCCTCTTCTACTGAATATTTCCACCAGATTAAACAACAATTTATTATCGAGATTATCCAGTTTTGGTTTAGTTGATAATATAACATAATATAAAACTCTATTATATACAAATATTCTCTAGTGGATCAAGATAATGTGGAAGCCTCCCTTAGTTTCTGCAATAGACTGGGAATAGCGTCTGATTTATACTCGCTCCAATATTCGTAGAGAGTAAGTATTTCTTGTGTGATTTCCATTATCTGTAAGTGGAGTCAAAATACTTAATTTCTCCAAGCAATAACTTCAAAATCACTCTCAAAGACATACTTCCTCTACTTCCACGTTTAAATCAGCAAACCATTGCTTCATGTCCCGTCCTTTACTTTCGCCCAAATACTCACCCCCATGATCCAGCACACAAGTCATAAATATGGCTGCCAGCGCAATCATGTGTGGAGGATACAATAAGCAGACATCGGTTCTATATGAGTCGTTTATAATAAACCATGCGTGCTGAATGCCCAAATCTCGCATACCAAGCTCTTTGGCAATGGACAGGAGAGTGCGGTAAGGATGCCAGACAATTAGATGGAATTCAAGTTCCTCAAGAAGATAAAACTCAAATTCAGCAACTTTGGCGCTATCATAGTTGAAACCCCCGTATTCTTCAGTGAAGGCATAGCCGTAAGTTGAATGTGATGAATAATACATATGGAGATGTAAAATGGTTACTACCTTGCATCAGTGCGCGCATTTCAGCCACAACCGTCTTAATATGCAATGGGCACTCCTCGATCTTGCAAGCCAAATAGACGCATGTTGTTAGCACGAGATATGGATCAGTTCTACAAAAGCAATTCCTTTATCAAACCAAAAACAGGATTAGCAAAGTAGCCGAAGACATTTTAAAAAGTGTAAGCTACTTTGTATAAAAACGTTTAAAGTAGACAAAAGCCGTGGCAATAACTTGCTGACGCAAGGAAAGCCGCTTTCCCAATTTTTGAATAACTTAAAAGAGAGAGAAATTGAAGTCAATAGAGGTTCCTTGTATATTACTAAGAATAAATATTACTATTCGCAAACCAAATCTTAATTTTTAATAGATCAGATGCTGAGGCATGTCTGAGGTCCTCGCGTTGACTGTGAATTAAACGATTTCTATCGAGTAACCAATGTGCTCTGTCGGGCGAAAATAATAGGATGAAATAAAAAAAGGAAATGAAAAAACGTCAAAAAAGCCTTCTTCGATTCTTTACCTCTGTGTCGACGCCCAAAAGTTAGCTGCCATCTCACAATTTACTCCCTCTAACTATTCCACTTATGAAAAAAAATGGTCCGGCTTTCAAGGCACGTTGGTTGTGGCTTGTCGGTTACAAAATTCCATTGCATTTCAAAGAACGCTCCCACATTCTTAGCAGGTGTAAAAATGAAAGCTATGAGCGAAAGGAAGGCACGTAGAGCAATATAAAAACCCTGGCCCACGACGTTACACATTCTCTCTTCCCTTTGTGTATCTATACCCCCTTAACTATACCCCTCATTATACCCTTTACGCTATACCCTCAGAGATACCCCGCCCACTATACCCGCAATGTATACTTCTCCGCTTATACTCTTAGGGTGTGCTGCTCTCGCCCTTGCAATGCCATCGACTCCAATGAAACGACTTCTTGGGTCGCCAGATGCTGTTGGCCTGTTTGGACCGCCCGCAATATGCGATGCAGACTACAACTGTAAGGGACAGATATGAACTTCCCTACTGATAGTCATGGTTGCTATAACTTTTTATCCTGATATGCGTAGGCGTACCGAATATCAGAAAGATGTGCGACCTGAGAGTTTGTAACGTGTTTCACGCAATTCCCTGTCCAGATGAGTGTGCAGATAGCTGTCTTCGTAAGACAGTTGATCCATGTTGCCCGGTATGTATCCTCTCCATTTCTACTAGACATGCCCACTTGCTAAATATTCTCATTATTAGGACAACAATGTTGCATATTGTCCTGATGATGTTTCACAAGAGGAAGATGAAAAACCAGCAAAGAAGTATCGTAAGAAAAAGGAGAAAGGATATTAGTAGAATTCTTATTATAAATAAACGGTTTATTTTTAATAAAAAAACCATTATCAATAGCCACCAAAAAAAAACCAGTCAAGCAAATAAAAAAAGTTTGAACAAGGAAGAAAATACACAGTATATAAAAGTATAGTTGAAAGCTCTAAAAGCAAGTGAATGAAGTGAATTAAAAAGAGACGAGTATTCGAACTGTAGCTTTAACTTCCCTCCTACATTCTTACGCGTCTCAGCTGCTTGAATCTCCTATTGGTACACCGTAGACATAGGATGAATCGGATGAAGCTGCGAATCTTGATTCCGTCTTTGAATCGGTTGAGGGAGCGCCTTGCAAGTGTCGTAACTTTTCATTTTCTGATCTCAATTGATTGATATACTCTGTTGCTAAAATGGGACAAAGTGGATTAGGAATGTCACTGAAGTGAAGGTGCAAGGAAATTGAAGACATGGCCTCAACTACTTCACCTTTTCGTAAGATGACCGCCTTAGAATCTGATGAATTGCATCCAGGGACAGATTGCCTCAACTCTTCGAAATTAATGTTAATCATATTTCGTCTTTTCTTTTCGGACATCACATGTGCTAGTCGACGCGAGTCGGGTGTTGGATAGGGGCTAGTTCGTTCTGCCATGTTGTTGATTTGCCTTCAATGTACAATGAATAACTTGTTTAATTTCAAATGAAAAGTATAGGGGGGAGTTCAAAAATTGCAATGTGGACTTTACTCCCCAAAAAAATAGCGTCACGTGGCACTCTTACGATCTAGGGTAGGTTATTTTTCAATAAAAATCTTCATTACTAAACTCGGTCTATTTAAAACAAGAAGGGAGAGGATATAGTCACTGTAAACTATTAAATATAAATATTTTGCCTTCAAAATGGACAATCCAGTATCCGGATTCCCTGTGTCATTTTCATATGATTACTTTAAGAGATTTAATGAGTCTTAAAGAGAGCAACGATTACACGACAAAAGTGGCACTCCGCATTGAATCTCAGTTAATCTAAGTTACAGCAATCGTGTTCACAAATACAGAAAAAGTACTCTTTATAAGGGCTATGAATCGAATCTGATGCGATAAGATTATAAATGACTTGAATATTTTTCTGGCGCAAATACTACTATGTCCGGCTTAATAACGAAAGAGTCTTCATGGTATATGAAACTTTAAATTTAACAAGATTTTTATTTTGAAAGGCTGGAATATTTTAGTCCTAGTATTGCTTAGAAATATTTAAACCATCTTTTTACATCACGATTTTAATCATTGAGTATAGGTTGGAACTATAAATTGAGCTTGTAGTTGCAATTTTAAATTTTAAATTTTATTACGCCCTCCACTATCTATCTACATATCTATGAGGGTGTCAAGAAGAGTCAAGGAAGAGAAAGAGGATCTCTAAAGGTTGCTTTGAGATCACAAGAGCGCGAAAAAAAAAGGACACTGTATTCATCAGTGAATATTGATCCTATTTTTGCATATCCTATTTGTCTGAAAATATAATCAGTATATCGTCAAAGCATGAAAAGTAAACAAGATTCGAAGCCAACTAAGGGCGAATGTAATAAGCGTATCTTCACCCTATTAGAATAGCCACCGATGTAAAAGATCGAAAAACTCTCATTAGCATATCAGCAATTGAGCTAAAAGTATATCTTAGATTATCTAAGTGTAATTTGAGGACTATACTCAAGGTACTCAAGGTAACTTTTGCTCAAATGTAGTGACATTTGAGCAAAAGTTAGGGAATGCTTATTTCATTGCTATTGTTGAGCTCACCCAATAGAGTTCCATTATAAGCACAACATATTCTATTTGTATTCAGTCTTATCACAAGAGCTAAATAAGACAAAATCAAATAAAAGAAATGAAGGGTGAAGAAAAGTAAATCTTTATACAATCAAGAAAATAGAAAAAAAAAAAAATGCAAAGAGCCGATAGATTAAGCCAAAAAAAGTATCCCATCTCTTGAGAAAAAAGGAAAAAAAACATATCTCAACTATTAACAAACAAAAAAAAAAGATTGAAAAATGATCAACTAAGAAATTTTAATATATAAAAGAGAAAAATAGTAAAAAAAAAATGTGGCTCTACCATCCTTGGCGCTGTAACGTTCCTCCATGAACACCCTTCCCATGAGCTACGCCGCCCACACCGTTAGCTGCTCGTGCTAATCCATTCATCATGGCCACAGCAGCAGCAGCCGAGACATGCCCATTCAGATTGCGTCCCGCAGCAAGGGGAGATGCAGCGAGAGCATTGGACGGAAGCGCTAGACCAGTCGAGGTCAACTGAACGCGGTTGCCGACTGCGCTTGTGGCGTTGCCCGATCCTGCTGAAGTAGTGGGGGTCATTGTATGGGGTGATGACTGTGGCGTTGCGGAAGTCTTCTGCCGCTTTGTTGCCGGGACACCGTTGGCCATTCCACTCGGTATCCTGGGCGATGCATTAGAAACTCCATTTGTGCCATTGGCAGAGGAACTCGTTGAGTTAACGCTTTGTTGCAGAGGCAATGCTAGTTCAACTGCCCAGTTCCTCTGCACTCCACCTGTGCCATTGACACCGGCTACAGAAGATGACTGTTGCTGTTGCTGAGAGTGTCCTACTTTTGAAGGCGGGATACCACGTCTTATTCCAGACTGCGTAGCTCCCCCACGTGTCCCGGCCCCCACTGGTATCTGCTGTCCACCGGGTTTTCGTTGACCAGTGGGCGTGAACAAATGACTTGATCGCACTCCGGAATGCCCTCCTTCACCTCCAGAGCCAGTAGAGCTTGGATGGTATGTTGAACGGATCATCAAATTCCAGAGGTCCGCGTCATTAAGTAGCTTGCAACGTAGTCTAATTGCGCTTCGTTTCATGTCGTCTAGCACAATGGTATCCTCCCCTTCGCTCAGATCATTATCGAATTTGTATCGGTCAGCCCTTAGATCTGCAGCGCCATCCATGATGTCCACTGCCGGACTCCCGCACCGACGGTCCAAAAAGATGCGGCCACCACGTCCTACACGCTTACGGTACTTCCATGCTGGCTGTCCTCCATGGTGGTGGTGGTGGTGGTGGTGGTGATAATTTACAGAGGAATTTGCCGCAGACAACCGCTTGAAGTAAGTAAGGGGGTATGGTATCGGTAGCGGTTGGTAGGGATTCTGGGTAACATCCTCCCATAACGCATTGCGTTCTCTGTACCTCGCCAATTCTCCTTCAATAAGAGCACGTTCCCGCGCCGCCGCCATCGCCGCCGCCATACTCGCGCTCATGCCCGGAGTAGCAGAAGTGGGACTTGGCTCTGCGCTTCCACTTCGAATTTTCCCAAGTGGAATCTTCAGAGTTGCACTCGATACTTCGGACAACGCAGAAACCTTCCTTTTCTTCTTTGCACGCAAAAATTCGTCATCCTCCTCGCGTATGCCCAGGCGACGCTGATAGAGCTTGAATTTACACTTTTGCTCGAAGATCATGTGTTCGATCACCAAAGATTCTTTTCGGTATTTCTCGCGGCGGCTGACCATCTCCAAAAGACTTCGGGCCGTTTCCATCTCGTGACGGAGGCGGCGGAGTTTGTCCAGAGCCTGATTGTCGCGGCCGCGAGTCTTACGCATTGGGCGGGTCTCGCGCCGGCGGAAGCACAAATATGGATCTGCTTCATTACGGAGGGTATCTTCCATACGTAACTGAGGCATTATTTGCTTGCCTCCTCGCTTGGTACGTCTCTCTTTCCAATGTGGGTAAATGTGACGAGCAAATACGCGAAGCCGATTAAGCTGTCCACCAACAAAGGTTGATTCGAGATCCTCTAGCGTAGGAATTTGGGTCACATCCTGTCAAGGATCAAAGATAGATAAAGGGTCAGACACACTAGGTAGAAACGGGCGCATATAGGTTGCATCAAGATACACTACCATACTCAAGAAGGGCACCTTTTCATTAGTTGCTTTCTCAAGCTGCGACATGACAAGCTCGAATTGATCCTCAGTCATACAAGCATCCTTTTTTGCACGCTTATTGTGTTCTACAAGCCATGCCTCGTCCTCCTCATCCATACAGTAAGGACATCCGACACAATCTTCGACAGTGCTTGAGAAACGTATCAGCGTGGAAGGCATTGCAAAGGAATTTTTGTAGAGCGCATCATAATTTTCAATATGACGCGACGCATCTGGGGTAGGGATATAGAGCGGCGCACCCTCGCCTGTCGTCACCGCCGCCTGCTTAGCAGATATAGCCGCCTGCAGATGGTGCTCCTATAGTTTACAAAAAAGGAAAAGTTTAAGTTAGAAAAAAGTTTCAGAAATAAAATTGGTTCATGACTCATTGAAAAAAAAACAATAAAGCAACGCCCATCCAATCAGAAATCGCCACATGATTTTTACAATAGTATAGTATATTATCTATTTACCTCCTCCTCCTCCTTATCGACGCCCGTCTCGACGAGAGGCACGGCACGCTTCAGCGAGTCTGCCTCGTCGAGGTCGGGAATGTCTGACTGACGGTATACTGGCAGAAGCTGCCGTGGTCCAAGCTTCTGCCGTCGAAATCGAGGTCCTGGCGGTGATTTAGTCATTGCTTTTTGTTCTCATTACAAAATCAGAAAAAAATTTTTATAAAATGTATCGTTACAACTATATGTTAGTGTGTAAAAATTAAAAAACTGGAGATACGGAAAATGATCAATGAGAAGTGATGAAAAATAATAGTAGCAATGATGGCAATGTTTATTTTTTCCGACGCTGTCCAGTCGCTGCCTATCAGCCAACCCATAAAGTAAAAATTTGAGAAAAAATTGGGGCAAAATTGGTGGCTTAGCGGATCTTCCAAAATTCCACTTCAAAAAGTCTCGTAAAGAGACGACTTGATGCTATACACTTTACGCTGGATAAACTTGGATCAAATAAAGAGGACCTCTATCCTTAGAAAAAAAAACTTTGGCCTGCCAACTTGGACACTTATTCTTTGCATTCCATCATAAAACTCCTATAGTTTTTTCTTCTTTCACAGTGCGGCTTAGCTAAAAATATGATCGCTGTATGATGTATTACCCTCATAACGAGCTTCTTTCCAGTTGGATATGTATGTTCTACTTTGTATAGCTCTCTGTGAAAATATTCATATCATGTAAACTAATAGAATAATGAGATAAAAACAATCAGCTTTCAATATAATAAACATCCATATATTGAGAGTGCTTCCTTACCTTTACATCCACACGACTGAAAACGGCAACTAAATGCTATGCATACATCAAGAGAGAGGCAAAAAGCTGACAATTTCGTAATTCAATTGTCATTAGAGCCCAAGGTCATTGTAAGCAAAATATTGAATTCGACCGAAGCACTGTTCTCTTCTCTCTTACTCCCTATTTCCCATAGTATTTGCTAAGACTAGCTCGCCATTGTCTTGCTTTGTATTCTATAGAGAAAACTCGAATCTTTCGTAAAGTAACGGCAGTTAGAATTCACCCCATGGAGAACGATTTTTTTCTGGCTGAGCTGTGCTTTGACAACATATAATGTCTTTCAGTGAGGTATAAAAGTTGGCTGGAGTTTTTTTTAAAGAGATAGCATTAAAATTCTCAACTGTAGGATAAATTTTGTTGTGAAAAGAATGAAAGAAAGAACCAGGGAAAATACTTTGCACTCTTGAGAATGAAGTATACAGGTGTGACTGCTAATAGTTTGATATTACACCACCAACTACCCAATCCAAATCCAATCAGTAAAATTTATGGATAAGTTAGAAATGACAAAATCGAATTTAAAACAGTATCAAAAGGAAGACACAAAGAAAAGGCGTGAAAGCTACACAACAATATCCACTTTATCATTACAATTCTTCTGAATATTTTCGCTTCGACGCAGACTGCTCGATGGTGGTGGGTTTATTGATAGATCTAGCACTCTGGTCAGAGGCATGATAATTACTCTTATCTACAATTGCGAAAATGTTAGTATTGAGAGTTGGGTCTGATATTAAACCGGATTCAATACCAATAGGTTTTGGCTCTCTATCCTTTAGCTCTGGGTCATGTGTGGCGAGCACGGGGGTATTCCCGTTCGATAAAGAAAAACTGGTGGACTCTGCGTGATGGGAGATGAAAGCTGCGAAATATCCGTTAATTCAAGTAGTAATTTGTAATAGAATATTTATTTGTTTACATTTTGTTTCCTCGATATTAGAAGTTGGCATGATAGACCTGTCGGCACCGTAAAATGGGATAATAACATGTTCGTATACCCGCCTATTCACCGCTTTATAAAAATATACAAGGCGCTTTACAACAGCTCTTCCAGCGGCTTCTATTAGCCTTGGTGCCGCCGCTCCCATGTTGATTTGACCACCCCTCTCTTTTATATTCTCTTCCCCGAATACTATGTTTATTTCTCGCTCCGCATTCTCAACTGAATCACTACCGTGTGCTGCATTCCAACTACCATCCTTGCCAAATTTAGCTCTAACACTCTGAGGTTTCTCTTTTCGAGCTCTCTCGGAGTTCGTGGGCCCAAGCATATCTCTCCAAGCTTTGATAGCATTGGGACCCCTAAGCTCCATTGCATATATGGGTGTGCTACTCATCCATTGTGTTAACTCATCGTAGAATGGTTTATCTTGATGCTCGCGGTAGAATTCTCGTGCCTGAGCTAGTGAAAGTTTGACCTCTTTTTGGCGATGGACATTCAGAGCAGAAGCGCTGAGGAGAAAAAGAATAGCGTCTTTGTGCTGAGGATATGCGTCAGGTTTAATAATAGCCAGAGTGCGCTGGTAAGCATTGGTTTTGCGAAGAGGTGCAGTTGAATAAGATGGGGTATCTACTTCGTGACTATTCTGTGAAAACATTTGCTAATTAATACAGGCAAAAAAAATGTGATGCTAGCATCCATGGTGAGCAGAGGTATTTACACCACCTCAGCAACGGCACACCGACAAATTCTCTGCTTCAGAACCTCCTGGATCGCATTCGGAAAAAATGAATGCGGGATATTAGCACAAAAATACTCTCTGACCGCCGGAGAGGCTGTGTGTAGCACTAAGAGCAGAATCAAAAGGAACAGGGTGCCCTTCATTTTTCCTATTCTTATACACAAACCATCAGACACGTATTCTCAAAAATTTAATTATACAATGATAGATTTCGGAACGATCTCGCAAACCAGCCACAGCACCATTCTGGTATTTAGTCTTTTATTACAAATAGAATGGAAAATAACAGAAAACAATAAAAGGAAACAATAGACAACTTCTTGCAAAACCAAAGCTAAGAAATGATAATAAAAGGCATAAGTATTTCAATATCATAGGACTAATAAATAAAGAGAGGAAAACAATGAGCTAGAGGATGGCCAAAAAAGGAAAGGAAACAGCCATGAGATATGAAAACTATAGTGAATTGTCCATAAGCCCATATTCTGCCAACGGCGAAAAAATTTGCAATCCCAATGATAATCCTTCATCTCCGACTCCCTCCTGCTCCCTACCCTCAGCTTCTAATCGTTCCCGTTCATTCCCACGATGTTCAACACGCTGAGATATAGGTGGCAAAAAGGCCATATCACCACCTGTTCTAACCGAGATTTCGGGCAAGAGACCGGCATTACTGAGATTTGCAGAGGACGACGGGCGTCGTCTCCTACCCCCTCCATTATTATTTAAAAGGATGGAGCGTTCGAATCCAGGTGCCATCCGCACTCCGCGTCTGTCTGCCAGGCTTCTTTCTGTATCCCTCCCTAACCCAGACCCGCCATCAAGTCCTCCAGCACCCAGCAAACCCCGCAAAGGACCACGGCGGGCAGCTAAGCGCTCAAACAAACGATCTGATAGGCGATCTCCCCCGGAAGAGTGCGCCGCATGGGTAGGAGGAGAATACGGTGGTGTTTCTTCTGATGCTGTTGCGCCACCACCTCCACCCCCAATATCCGGGAAAGGTGAGAATGGTCTCGCAAACCCATCATTTGCTCCTCCGGCACGCGAAGACATAGGCCATGCATCAATCATGATGTCGATATCCCCGACACCACGGGCGTTATCGCCAGTGGAGTTATCCAATACCAATTCTCCTCCATTGGCCACAGCAACTGTAGCAAGCGTTTGAAGAAGGGGCATTGTGCTTGCGGATACATGGTTCGCACGACTGCGCAACCGATGATACGAGGAAGATGTGTTTGAGCTAGGATATGGTGCTTGTGAAGATTGGCGACCACGTTTCTGCTTCTGAGCAGTCTCCTAATTGGTTAAGAAAAAAATTAAAAAACAAATAGCCGCGACTTCAGAGATAAAGAATTACCTTGATAATTATCTCGAATAGCTTGCGCACACATTTATCATTCACATCCAACATATCCGCAAACTGGTCGAACGTAAGTATGTTATCGCCCTTTATATTATAATTTTGGAGAGAATATATTCGTAACTCTAATTAAAGCAATAAAAGCTCCCGGTTATTTACCTCCTCCCTCTTGCCCTTCTCATTCACCGCATCAAACAGGCGTCTAAACTTATGGTTCAGCGTGTCATCAAATTTTTCATGGTGCCATTTGCCCATAGTATCGGCTAGCTACTTTTGCTAAAAAGAGGGGAGAAGGAAACGAGGGAGAGAGAGGGATTTGGTGAAGTAAAGTAAATCAGAAGTACAAATCGCTCAGAGACACATGTGAATAGTGAGGTTCATTAATTAAAGAACTGTGTGTATAAGTTGAAAGGTTGATCAGAAAATGTTCAACTATTTTCGAAGTTGAAGTCCGTCTCAAAAAAATTCTTAGCGGATAAACAAAGAGAAAAAAATATCCAATTTTCCCGCTGCGCCTTCGGTGATAAGGATACTACTGATATTAAAATTATCCTATTTTCCTTTATAATATAGAAAATAAAACCAATCTCAATTACCGATATGGATAACTTCATGGGAGTAGAGTCGCTTTGTTTAAAATTTTACATATATACACATGTGGTAGAGGTTGGAATATGGGTTTAATTGGGTTATCATAATTGCACGAATACTAAATAAAGCCTTAAAATATTTAAAATATAATTATATATATACTGTATATTAACCATATACCTGTTCAATCTATCTGTCATAGTGTCAGCTTGAAGTGAGAAATTTCATCGGATCCTTCATCGTGCATACACAATAAGTAATACTTAAATGCAAGGGAACAGAGCTGCATTCATGTGAATAAATCGAACATAGTCATACTAGCTATCTATGTGTATATTATCACTGTTTCCATCTGTTTTTATTTTGTTCTCTACCCTTATCAAACTACTACTCTGTAATCATCCATTTACTGCCTATACTCTGGTTTATTGCCATAAAAATTCCCGTTTAAATTTCTGGAGGTCACATTCGATTGAGGTGACACCTGGTCACTATCATCGAATCGTATAGGTGAAAGACTAGTTCACAAAATGGCTTAGGCGGCAAACATTTTCAGTGCTCCACAAGGCTTAAAGTGGTGCTCTATGGGATGTCTTGCCTATCGCGAAAACTATTATCTTTGGTATGGGCGAAGGAAAGCTTAACAACAGGCGTTAAATTTGAGAATAGATTAAAACTCTTTAGGAACAAGACAGCAAATTGCATATGGGAAAGACAAATTCCTGATTTAAGCGTTAGAAACATTATCCTATATGATTTTTAATATGGCATCATGTAAGACTCGAGGGATGCCACGCACTCTGCAGTTTAAAGCAGGGGAACTTGGGGTCAATGAAGCGTTAGAGAGATCTTTTACTGATGAGTTGATTTGCATAATATTCTAGTATCTTCTTCTACATATCAAGACAACAGATATAATCAAAATCCGATTTTTATCAATTAGTACTATTATGTTACAAAAGTGGATAAGGATTACAACTTTCAATTGTAAATATGTTTCTGCAGCCATAAAAACCCGAGGGAAAAAAGTTTACTCGCGCTCAAAAATAGCCGCCATACCCATTCCAGTGCCAATACACATCGTGTTGGCACCAAGTCGTTTCCCGGTACGCTTCAGCTCGGTAAATAGGGTGCTAATTTGACGTGCTCCGGTGCATCCAAGAGGATGGCCGAGTGCAATTGCACCACCCTTGGGATTAACTTTGTCCAAAGAGAGGCCAACCTTCTCGATGGTATAAACTGCCTGGGAAGCAAAGGCTTCGTTCAACTCCACAATATCAAGGTCGGAGGGTTTGATTCCTGCCTTTTCGCATGCAATGGGCAGAGCGAAGGCTGGACCAATTCCCATGACGCGCGGAGGCACACCGACCACGGCTGCAGTAACGAATTTGCCAAGGATAGGCATGTTAAGTTTCTCGGCGACGCTACGGCGCATCAAAAGTACAGCGGCAGCGCCATCAGATACTTGCGAAGCATTGCCTGCGGTAGTGGATCCTCCATCGCCGAAAGCAGCGGGAAGTTTGGCAAGTTTTTCAGCAGTGACACCTTTGCGAACACCCTCGTCCTTGCTCACCACAATCTCTTTTTCATTACCCTCAGCATCGACAACCTTGGTCTTGATTGGAACAATTTCCTCATCAAATAGCCCCTTCTCTTGTGCAGCAAACGCACGCTGTTGCGATAGAGCAGCAAACGCATCCTGTTTCTCACGAGAAATTTTGAATTCAGCAGCAACATTCTCGCTTGTCTCGCCCATAGGAATAAGACAGTCGGCCGCGGGTTCGAATGACGTAAGTTCATCCGAGTATTCGGCTTGCATTGCAGTAGGGCCATAGTATTTTGTCATTGATTCCATACCAGCGCCGATGCCAATATCAATTTGTCCAGTAGAAATCGAGTTCGCAATATTCACGACGGCTTGAAGGCCTGATGAGCATTGACGGTTGATAGTACTAACGGATGTCGTGTCAGGGAAACCAGCATACAACACCGCTTGACGGCTGACAGTGGCGGCACCACCAGGGGTGAGGACATTTCCAACAGAAACGTCCTGCACCAGCTTCGGATCAAGTTTAGTCTTCTCAATAATGGCTTTGAGCACTTGTGCAAGAATCTCCTCGGGGAGCGTATCCTTGAATCCACCCTTTTTTGCACGAGCAATAGGTGAGCGGAGGGCGCACACAATCACAACATCATTAGGAGATTTCTGGCCAATTTTGGCAGATTGGGAAACAGCTGATGTGGGGGCAGTGGTAAGATGAGCTGTAATCTGATTAAGGCGTTGAGTGGCCATTTTGAAAAAGTATCAAAATGAAATTGGAAATTTCTAGGGAAAAAAGATCTTGTGAAAATGGAGAATAATATGAAGAAATAAGAACACTACGGACCTAGCAACTCTTTTATAGAGACTGCGTGAAAAAAATTTAAAAGCATGTGATTCAATTGCAACTATCAGAATATTTAAGATGGGATTAGAAATTGATTGGAGCATATATCCCGGTCATCATCTATAGAAATCCCCCCACCTGTAGTGAGGAAAATGAGATTACATAAATTAATTTGTATTTGAATACATTCTACCCGATATTGTTGAATTTTCCTTTTATAATGTTATTCGAGCGATTAGCTTCTTATAGAACTATACTTCGATAAATGGGATTAGAGGCTTCTTCGAAATTTTCAGTTTCTAGGGCGTGCCAGGGGGGATACAAATCAACCTCGAGGAGAGGAAAGAATGCTTTGATGTAAATAGTCTTGAGCAATGCTTTGCCAGGGTTACGTTTGCAATTGTGCTGTAGAATGTGGCTGCAGAGCAAATTAGAAAAGCACGGTCGGTCGAAAGCCTTTAACTTTTATCCTTCGGGAAAAAAAGTGGTGTGTGTTAGCTTTGTTGATCAGAAAGGAAACATCGTTGAATCTTAGGCTATATCGGTAGTTTGTATAGCGTATAGGAAGATGAATTGAAATCGATCTTTTAATAAAAACAGAGCAAATAGAAAGCGTGATCATCTTAGCCGTCAAGGTAAAGAAAAGCAGAAAAAAAAATTTTAGGGGTGGTGTGGACAATGTAAAGTAAGGAGAGAAATCATTGTATCAACAAAAGATAGAAAAAATATGGCCACAACCAGATAGAAGAAAATGCAGAAATGAGATAAAAAACAGGTAGTAAATAGAAAAATCAAATAAAAATAATCCCCTTTAAATATGTTGCCATAGTACTATGAATCATCCTCCATCATCGGAATGCGGGAATAGCCTTTCGCCCGAGTCCTTCTACTCGTAACGTCTGCAGCATGGAAATCCACGATAACCCCTTCGCTACTTTCACTATCCCTGACTTCCTCGCATTCCGGTTTTCGCCAAAATTTAAGCATCAAGCTAGAGCACACTACGCTCACACTCGAGAAAGCCATGGCGGCACTAGCTACCATTGGATGTAGATGAATGCCCCAAGGTAAGAAAAAGCCCATTGCCAGGGGAATAGCTAGGACATTATAGATACATGCCCACATCAAGTTCAACTTGATGCGGCGGTAAATAGTACGCGTGAGATGGAGGGCAGCGACAACATCAGTGAGGTCTGAGCGCATCAACACTACGTCTGCCGCCTCCATCGCAACATCGGTACCACTGCACATTGCAACACCAAAATCGGATGCGGCCAAGGCAGGAGAATCATTGATACCATCACCCACCATGGCCACCAATTTTCCACCTCCAGAGCGGAAGAAGCCCCCTCGACTTAGCTCGTGTTTGGAGTGTCGGAACTGGAGACTCTTTTGCATCTCTTGCACAATATGCCTTTTTCCATTTGGAGACACTCCAGCATGGACCTCCTGGATTCCTGCCAGAGCAGCAATAGACCGTGCGGTGATTTCTTGGTCTCCCGTCACCATAGCCGTCTCAATCCCCATTCTATGCAATTCGGCAATGGCTCTTCGCGCCTCCGGTCTGATTGTGTCTGAGAGCGAAATATATCCAGCAACACGGTCATTAATGGCTACCAAAATACAAGTGCGCCCCAGCGCCTCTTGTACCTCCTTGGATCGGGTTTGAGCCGGTGAAAGGGAGCCCAAATTTGATTCTATCCACGCTGGGCTACCAACTAGCACGTTGAACGAGACGGAGGAATCCTTGGGTATGACTGTGCAGGCGACTCCTCGTCCGGTGGTAGATGAGAACTTGACTATTTCTGCTACAGTTTCATAGGCTACGATACGTAGTAACTTTTTGCCATGCTCTGAGACTGCCTTGGCAAGGGGGTGCTCGCTTTTGGATTCCGCAGCACCGGCCAGCATGAAGAACAATTCCTCGGTCAATTGTGACGAAGTCTTATCTGGATTTTCATCTATCTCGATCTCCTCCTCATTCCAAACTCCATATTCGGCTACGTCGAGTTCGCCCGTAGTAAGCGTTCCTGTCTTATCGAAAACTATTTTACCGATCTTGGCCCCCGCCTCCAGAGGATTACCACCCTTGATAAGAATGCCGTGTTCCGCACCGACTCCAGTCCCAACCATGACTGCGGTGGGAGTACTCAAACCCAATGCACAGGGACAGGCCACCACAATTACGCTAATACAAAGCTTTACACAGATGAAAACGCGGTCGCCATTCTTGAAAACTTCGGGCAGTGCCGGCGTAGGCCAGAGATGCGCAACGATCATCCAGACAAAAAAGGTTAGGAGTCCCAGGGAAATCACAATGGGAACAAAATAACCGCTGACCCGGTCTGCGAAGCCTTGGATTGGTGCCTTTGACACTTGCGCCTCCTCAACCAGGCGGACAATCTGACTAAGGGCCGTCTCAGCACCTACGCGGGTTGCACGCATGGTAAAGGAACCTTGTCCGTTGACGGTACCACCAATAACCATGTCGTTGACTTCCTTTTGTACGGGAGTCGCCTCTCCGGTTACCATGGATTCATTAACAGTGGATCCCCCCTCGACAATCACTCCGTCGGCTGGTATCTTATCGCCTGGTACTATCTTGATCAAATCTCCGACTTGAATGAGCTCTGTGGGCACTTTTCTCTCTCCCGAGATTTCACCAGCATCATTCATCGTTAATATCGTAGCAATGGGAGGTGTGAGCGACATCAGCTTAGAGAGCGCGACCGAAGTCTGACATTTGGCGAGATTTTCGAGGAAACGCCCAAGAGTAATATAAGCAATGATGATCGCACAAGTATCGAAAAAGGTAGAGGGTTTGGGATGAAGCGGGTGGAGGATGGAGTAAAGCATCGAAAAAACGGAAAAAATGAACGCAGAGGTAGTGGAGAAAGAGACAAGGACGTCCATGGTCGATGAGCCGTGGCGAAGTGCCTTATAAGAGGTGACATAGAATTTCCACCCAACACCAAACTATAGAAGAAAGAGTGACAAATTAGCTCAACTATATCTGGGGCTGGGTAGGGTCTATAAGAACTGAGAGAAGATAATATACCTGGACAGGAAGAACAAGAATAAATTGGATTAGGTCGTTTAAATAAAGTCCAGGCAGCAATGTAAGATTTGTAAAGCCATCAGCCCAGTGCAGGTGAGGAAGCACCATCGATAAAATGAAGACAGGGAAAGCAAAAATAAGACTTCGGAGGAAAGCCTGTCGCCATGCTATAATTTCCTTTGTGCGCGCTAATGATTCTAACTGGGTCTTAGAGGTGTTGTCAGAGACCATGGCATCAAAACCCAATTCCTCGATGCGATCGACAATATCACGAGGGCCAATGCGAGCAGGATCATATTCGAATTTGCCAATCTCAAGGGCAAGATTAACGCTTGCACTTAACACACCCTCTAGCGCCGACACCTCCTTTTCCACGGTGTTGACACAGGAGGCACACGTCATTCCGAAAATCTTCAGATCAATCTCGTCTCGTCTTCGTTCTGGCAGGTATACAGCGTCGAATCCCATGTCCTCAATCATGGCAACAATATTTTTAGGATCAAGTCGAGATGAGTCATATTCCACTGCTCCTCGGCCAGCCAGCAGAGAAACTTTGACGGAGATGATTCCCTCTTCGCTAGACAGGCCCTTTTCAATGCTGTCGACACATGCAGCACAAGACATACCACCTATTTCAAACTGAGAGGTTACGATCTCATCTTGCTTGGTCGACTTTGCTTTGGTGGCTTCTGACAACGGTATGTTCTCATAATTCAAATCCTCGCTGGCGGATATGAACCCCTTGAGCTCCATCTTAAATTAAAGGGAAATGGCAAAACTACCACAATACACGTAGTGAAAGGACACAAATTGATATAGACTATAGATAAAATATATATAAAAGTATGCGAGAGAGAAGGTGGGGGGAGATGAGGAGTGACAAAGATTTGGGATGGCTCTTTCAAGGGTGCTTTGTCAGTGGGTGTAAACTTGGTTTGGCTTTGCCACAAAATTTGGTCAGAGCGAATTACTAAGAAAAAAGAGAAAGGATAAAAAAAAGGATAAAAAAGACCGAAGAATGAATGAGCCGAGGGGATGAATCAGGATGGAGGACCGAATTTAATCACAATGAGCTCATGGAACAAAGAGGCGAGGACGGAAGGGTATGAGAATGGACAGGGTCAACAAAAACTCTTAGTTTTACAAACAATACGGGGTCAAATAATGGATTTTCAATAATTTTTAAATTAGCGGTGCGGAGAATCGTCTCTTCAGATTAGTAAGCCACAAAGGGATTTTAAATCCGGATGTTCATCCTTCCTTAAATTATAACCGGCGCAGGATATATCCATTTTGAGAGTAAATTGCGTCTTAAACGTTTTCTTGGCCCTTTGTTTCTCGCAAGCGTTCTACCGCCCCAAAGAGCCTGGAGATGGATTTTCCATCCGTGGGCATCGATTTCACCGCCACCATGGCTTTTACCGTTGCTTGCGCACTCTCATATCCTCTGCGTCGCTCTGATTCAATATTCTTCACTAGCTGCTCACTTGCCCCTGAGATACGAGCAACCTCTGCTATCGTCATAGCATCACGCGAGAGCATCCCTAGTACAAAATGCGGCTTTCCCTTTCTGACAAGGCGGGGCCATCGCACAAAACGATAGCTACTAAAGATAAAGCGCAGTCTTGTTTCCGATCCATCGCGCAAGGGTAGGCCAACACGCGGGCACGAATATATTACGTCCTCCTCATTGCCAGAGGTATTTTCGTTCAACTCATCTAATCTCGCTCTTTTCCTCTTTGGAGGTTCCTCCGCCCTCTCAAAGTATGGGGATGTGATAGTTCCGGGTTCGTCTTTAACGGCTTCCAGCCATAATCCAGCTTCCTTCTCCCAGCTCCCCCTTAATGCTCCCCCCCAAATCTCGTTCACTAACTGCTTCACGTTTTTAGCTCCGAGCTCACCTAGAATCGCATCGACGATAAGACTTGGGCCATCAATTACCTCCATAGGATTGGACACACTACGGAGAGTACGGATAACGATGCCACCACGGATTTTGTGCTCTTCGGAGCCCATTGTAACATCAAGTCCTTTGCGTGAGCCACCGCGCCAGCCCTGTGAATTGCCGACCCGGTGAAAGTACCAAAGCGCGCTTTGGATCTACAACAGATGAACCAAAAAATAAGCTATCATATGCGGGAGTGTTATTCCAATCAGATCATAATAGTACTTGATCGGAATGAGCATGTGGAAAGGGATCCGGATGATTATTAGCATCCCAGAGGTAGAATTCAATATCTATCATCCAGTACGCTTTACTACCAATATGAAGCTGATAATTTCGCATTAGCGTATTGGCAACCGACTGAAAGTGTGTCTGATAATCGGACATCGAAGTGAAGGAAGGTGGGGAAAGGAGATGGATGAGACTAGTTTTTTGAGAATCGAGGCCATTACTTTGCTTGGATCGGGCTGACATGCTTATATTTTTATTTCTAGGCGCCGAAGGAGATTTTATAACTTAAGTTGCCACCAAAAATTTTTTTAAGGCAACCGAAACTACTTTTATTTTCTGTAAATTCTTCTTTTTATTTTCTTCTTCACAACAATTGTGTCTCCTCTCTATGCTAAAATCGCTTAATCTCCCAACAGTAACATCACAAAAAAAGCAGGGTAAATTGTGTATAAAGTAATTAGGAGCATTTACAGTCCTTGTTTACATTCACCTCTTTCAATCTCAGAACGAACACAACCAAGGCCCAATGTCGAGCAGTCGACGGTGACATCGCAGCTCACCGGTACAGAAATCGCATTATGTGGGGCCACAGCCGGTGTTGTAAGCAGGTAATTTATTCTGAAAAGGCTGGATTGAAATTCGTATGACAGTGGATTCATTTGCTTTCACTAGATTAGTAATTGCTCCATTGGACGTTCTGAAAATTCGTTTGCAGCTTCAGACCCATCGTAATGGCATCGACCTCGCTTTTGCAAAACGACTTCGTGGCGAAATAGACACCAGAAAATATCGTGGCATTATTCACGGATTACGCGTTATCGTACGGGAAGAGGGCATTCGGGCACTTTGGAAAGGGAATCTCTGCGCATTATATCTTTACCTCAGCTACGGGGCAATACAGTTTTCGAGCTACAAAGGGATAGAAAGCTTATTAGATCAATTTGTAATTATCACCTAGTGTTTATGTTTACGCTTCAATTCAGCTGCTCTCCGCTAACCCGATATGTTATTTAAAGTCTGAAAAGCATATATCCATATCCCCTACTGTCAAATCATTTCTCTGCGGGGCTATGGCCGGCAGTATCGCTACTGCAGGTACCTACCCTTTTGATTTGTTACGTACAAGATTCGCAATGCAAGGAGAGAGAAAGGTGAGGCTATTTAAGAGTGTCTGTTGCGCTTTATCTAATTGACCAAAATGTTATTTATGCTGCTATAAGGTGTACGCTGGAATGATGCAAGCATTTAAAGAGATATACAAACACGAAGGAATCGGAGGGTTTTATCGCGGTGTAGTACCATCCATTATTCAGATAATGCCCTATATGGGTTTGATGTTTGGAAGTTATGATGCCTTCAAGCGAGGATTTCTCTGGCTTGAGGTAAACAAAGTTTGTAGGTTAAGGCTGAATTTCTTTCAGGAGGTAACTCATATACGTGTCCAATGTAATATTCTCTAGAGAAACAACATGTGGCCAGAGAGCTTTCACAGCATGGAGGACGCGACTTGTGGCGCACTATCTGGACTTATTAGCAAGCTTGGGGTATTTCCTGTAGATGTAATTCGAAAAAGATTACAGGTAATTTGGCTGAACCGGGCTTTCTCTTATTCTATTTGACATTTTTTCAACCTTCCTATCTCTAAACGATGACCGTAGATTCAAGGACCAACCCGCAGTAACTACATACTCCCTAATCTTCCGCGCTACTCTAAGTCAATGATCCGGTGCATGCGCCAAATTGTGCGTCGAGAGGGAGTTTTGGCACTATATAAAGGGGTGACCCCCGGATTAATTAAGGCGGTCCCAACAAGTGCAGTGACGTTCGCTGTGTTCGGAGCAATGAAAAATCTTTTAGAAGCTGTAAAGTGAAAAATGGACTTGTATTTTCTTCGTTAATATCCGCAGTTATTATAATCCTGAGAAACAAAATAGAAAAACAACATGAATAATAATATTCACCACAAATATAATTTCAATTTGGCTGATATTTGTGTTTGGGGATATTAGTATTCAACGATATTTAACAATCCAATATTTCGAAAAAAGTCGATAATGCTCAGTAATTGCATTGCAACTTATGTTGATACAATAAGTTCAATATATGTCTGAGGTTTCAAGGTTTTACCTGCCTTCATAGAAAGACAGCTTTGGAATTGTTTTGTTTGGAGTTAATGCTCCCGAGACTTTCCTCGGATATCTACAATTAAATGAACAGGAAATCTTAGCTATCTAGCCCTTCAAGATAGTATCTACATAAGGAAATTTAGCACGAGTGTCCGTGCCCAATCCAAGAGTAATTATAAAACAACGGCTTTTTCGCGTTTGCTCGTTCTATTATTTACTTGTTGTTCGAGCAATCAATTCACCATCCCGACCACTTTTTTTTGCATTTTCGACGCGTCTTTTTTGACATTTAGCGAGGCAACGCGGACCCAGGTGAGAAAGTTCCTTTTTTATTCTTACTTTTATTTCTTTTCTCTTTGTTATTTGTAGTGTATGAAACGCCGGTTAGAAATGATGCATTCGAAGTTTTCACTTGCTCTGTTCTGCTTATTTTTGCTTTTGCAGGTACACGCCTCACCCATCGATAGCGAAAAACGAGATAACAATGTAGTTCTGCATTTGTTGAAAAGACTTCTCACCACTCATACGGTGTCGCTTGGCCAGGATCCAGCAGCCACTCCAACGACCTCGCCCGCCCCCACAGACGCAACGACCGCGAATGGACCCGCGGGAGCAACTGTAACGACAACGGTCGTCTCCGTTACCACACTAACCGCGTCCCCCCCAGCCACCACCGAGCCTGTAAACACGGCGGCAAGTTCAAGCATATCTTCTGGGCCTCTCCAGAGTGGAGCTGCGAATGAGACGGCGGAGACCCGTCAGGTGGCTCAAGCTATTTCAGTGGTAACGCTCCCGTTCGGCATGAATATAACTGTGAATATTACGGATTACACCGGGCCCCAACAGCGAACACAGTAAGCCGCTTTCTTTTTTTCTGTGCCTACAAGGCTCATAACCATGTCCATGCTTCTAGATGGGATGTACTCTTCTATCCTAACGGTTATGCCTATTCCACCAATGGAGTCTGTCTTGCCTTTGCTCTAGGAAACCCACCCCTTGTTAAAGCAAAGGGAGGGGATCCGCACGCTTGTATATGGGAGGGGATGGGCAGCTGCTTGACCAAGAATTATAATCCTTGCACGACAGGAGAATTTTTCAGCAACCGCGACTGCAATAATATCAAGCACGATAAAATAATTGCATGTAAGCGCACAAACCCCACTCTTGCTTTGGGAATTTCTGTGGGCTTGGAATTTCCTTATTTCTGGGATTCTAATGCTTTTTTCTTGTCCTTTTTCCAGCCTGGATCAGTCTTACAAATCCCAACTATCGCTCCCCACCGGCCATCTTCAGTGTCAACACAACCTCCACAGCCATTACAAGTGGCCCGAATCCAATCTTGGATCGCTCCATCCTCGTTGCCTATACTTTCTACGGTGACGCATCCCGCACCCAGCCGCCTCAGACTAAATACGTGTGCTCGTCCATCCAAGAGGGGCAAACGTGGACAGAGGTCAATGCGACTGGTGATGGCTCAGTCATCACAGTGACCATTTCGGAGGGTGATAAGTTCGCGAGTGCTTTGAGTATTGTGACCTGGGCTGCCCTGATTATGGGAGCTTGGGTTTTAGGGGGATTTTTGTGAATCGTTTAGATTAATTATTGTTCCAAGTTTTCTATCTTTTTTTTCCGTTTCTTTTCTTTTTGTACTAGCAAAAAAACGCATTCTTGCAGATCACTTATTTCTTTTCGTTCTACTATCTGATTATTGTTAAGCTTACATCGAGGTTTTATTTTTATTCTGCTTATTTCTATTATGTTTATAAACAGTACGGCTTATTTAGTTAAGAACCAAGTCTGTTTTGAGACATAGTCTCCACATAGCCTCAAAATCTCCACACGCAGACCTACCACTGCATATTGCGCGGAACCAATCTTCCGGCTGGGCGAGAGACATATATTAACCGCTCGACTCTGGGCTGTTTCTGGCCGGGAGAGGAACAGCGATGGTCAATAAACCACTCCCGAAATTGATTGGAGCACCAATTTTCGAGAACACAGGGGTGGATCGATTTTTCCAAAAGCGGGGGGGTAAGGCCCGCGAGAAGAAAATTTCAATCCAGTGGATATTGTGATCTTTAATTTCGACAAAGTACAGCTTAATGTAATTGTGGTTTGGAATCGAGGTAACGCAGAGCAATTGAGCTATCCCCTTGTGGAACGAGTCGGGAACCGTATATAAGTCGCTAGTCTTCGAGATCTGAGATCCCCGCGCGCTATCTATCCCCACCTTGACGATGAGCATTCGCAACACTTGCAAGCAGTGTGGACAAGGCCCCTTCGAGAGCTGGCTTGAGTTTCTCTCGCATCGATGCGTCCCTCCCTAACATATAGTGCAGTCACCATATCCACACTTTAAAAAACACACGCAGTCAACCGGTAGACTGGAAGCTGGAAACTTCGGATTGAGGTGCTCGGAAACCTCGTACTTTTCAAAACTTATTTATCTTCTCCATATGTTTATCATTATACACTGCGAGCAAGCCTAGAGCGCTCCTGGGATGTGTTCATCATACTCATACTGCTTCCTCTGTTTTATGTATTGTATTTAACAAATGTACTTTTATAAAATAACACGGGCAAGGCGCCTTCAGCCTTCACAGAGCGATTGGCTCTTTCAAAACAATAGAAAACGTATCGAATGTTCGATCCATTTAGAGTGGGATGTCGAAAAACAATGGAAAAAAAAGGTTTTATAATATTTGATCTAGACGAAATGAGAGCTGGGAATTACCTGGAATGTCTCAAACGGATATCCCGCGTGGTGTGGGAACTGAAATCAAAGGCAAAACCATCAGAAAGGAAATAAAACACATGTACATTTTTAGCTTTATATCGGAAGAAAGAGTCAACGGTGTTAGATGCGACACGTATATTTCATGTCAATCACGGTTGGCGCCTATTAGATTTTTTAGCTTTTGTCAGATAAAATGGATCGCCCATGTCCCATTTATCAGGTAAAGTCCCAAACGAAAGGATTCTATTTTATTCATAGGGGGAGAGGAGGAGAAGGAGGAGAGATAAACGCTTCGAAAAAAATATAATAAATAAGGGATAGACACACAAATATGAACTTTTTTAAGAGTATGTCGATGAGTCAATGTTTAGAGGTTTGAGATAACGGCAAGAGTGAAGTCGGTCGTGGTCGAGTTTCCGCCCATGTCGGGGGTTCGAACATTGCCAGAGGCGATCGTCTTGTAGACGGCATTGGCAATTCTGTTTGCGTGGTCCTCCAAGTTTAGGTGCCGGAGCATCATCACCGCTGAGAGGATCATGGCCGAGGGGTTGGCTGTGTTGCGGCCTTGGATGTCCTTGCCAACGTGGCGACAGCCCGTCTCATACATGGCGTATTCGCGACCAATATTGCAGCCGGGAACGATACCGGGTCCACCCACGAGGGCAGCGCCGATATTGCTCATGATGTTACCGTAAAGGTTGGGAAGTACAAGCACGTCGAATTGTTGGGGTTTGGACACAAGCTGCATAGCGGCATTATCGACAATCATGTCATTGAACTGAATGCCGGAGGATTTGTATTCCTCAGCGATCTCGCGGCACGTGTTCAAGAAAAGACCATCGCCAAGTTTCCTACACAAAAGAGTGACACACACGGTCAATTTCTACGGGATATCGGAGGGGCGCAATTTGCAGGCTCACTCACATGATGTTTGCTTTGTGGATGCAAGTTACTTTCTTGCGGCCATTCTTCAGCGCAAAATCGAACGCGAACCGTGCAATGCGTTTCGTCTTCTCGCGGGTAACAATCTTCAAGCTCTCAACAACGCCAGGGTGGGATTGATGCTCAAGGCCGGAGTATTCACCTTCGGTATTTTCACGAATGATGGCAAAGTCAACATCCTTGTGGCGGGTGGGATAGCCAGGAATGTTCTTGCAGAGAGCAACCGACGCATAGATATCCAGGTCCTTGCGCATGGCAACGTTGAATGAAGTGTGTCCCTTGATAGGGGTGTAAAGAATACCTAAATGCGATGCCAATTATTAGGCAAAGCCCAAATATAGTAACCAGGGCCTATCAATACTTTACCCTTCAAACCAACTTTGTTTCTCCTCAAGCTCTCCAAGCTCTTCTTGAATGTCAGATCGTCGGTGCTCGTGTATCCAGAAACATCAAATTGCTCCCACTCAACAGGTACGTTGGCAGCGCGGAACACAGTCTTCACGGCAGAGGCAATTTCCTGACCAATACCATCACCAGGGATCAGAGTTACTGTGTAGGTTCCTCCGTATTTCTTGGGAAGGAGCTGGAGAGTGAGGCATAAAATTAGAATCAGGAAATTTGAAAAAGAGCACGGATATCCCAAAACTAACCTGCTGGGATCCGACATCTTCCGGGGGAGCGCTTGGGATAGTGGTCATGCAGCGGATGGCAGGCTAGGAAAATAAAACGATCCATGTATAAATACTACTGGGAATAAACAAGAACGCCAAAGAATGGCGAGTGAAAATTCAGAAGCTCGAAATAGTACCTGCTGCCTGGCAAGAAAGGAAACGGGCCTGGCGAGGTTCTTGAGCATGTTTGCCGATTGCTGTCTTTTTATTGATTAAAAAAGGGATGAAAGGACGACGATGCCCAAATTCAAATTCAAACGAGCTAAAGGAGAAAATTTTGTAAGTGGTCCTTCTATGTTTACAGTCTTCCTGACGTCACACGTAAAATCATACAATTTGATCGTATGAACTAAAATCTCTGTTATCGGGTATACAATCTACACAAGTGTCCACCTGTTAAAGGCCCTCGTCATGAGTGGGATTCTGAGTAAACCGGCGTTTTTGTTGTTTTTGACTTCCTGTATGGCATGCAATTAAACATATTCATAACATCACAGTATGGTAAAGACTAGTCAGCTACTCTGAGACTGGCGATAATAGAAAACCAAGAAATATTATTTCGAGGAAATGTGATACTAGGATTCTAATAAACTATCGAGGGCATAACCCAGTTTTTCAAATCTCTTTCAGAGGGAGAGGGTATAACTTCTGGTGAAGAATCAGGTCTCTAATCTTGCAGTTTGCAGTTGTGCATCCAAGTGTACCACACATTGAATCCGATATATTAATAACATTAGAGTATGAGAATAAACCATTAAAACAGCCGTTAAAATTTTGAATTTTCATCGCTGCAGAAGGGAAAAGTGAAGTAAAGAAATGAAAGAAAGTGGTTATTCATTCATCAATGTGATTGAAGCAATACTTACACCCGGTTTATCCTCACTTTCCTTGGATTCACTGGTTTTCAAGGGTTGGAGAACGCGGAGGGGAGGTTATTTCACCAGCGTTTCTATTCTCTGGTGACTTTCTCTCGGTGGGACTTTTGGAACGGGCCTTATCACGTGGCGAACGATCCTGATCCATGGGCGATACCGATCTCTTGCGTGGGGAACGAGACTTATCTCGTGGTGAGATATCCTTGCGGTCGGGGGACCGCCGACCTGGCGAATGCGAACCACGGCGTGGCGAACGTTCCCTTCGACCAGAGCCTTCTCGAGGTGACCTTGATCCCCGTCTTGGCGACCGCGAAGACCTACGCCTCGGGGGGGAATACGAATATGAGCGCCGTCTCCGCGGTCGAGATTCACGCTCATATTTCCATCGTCGACTCGGTGGACGGCGTGCCCACTGTACGTCCAGTACGTGACCCTCAACCCGACGTCCATCCAGTTCATATTTCGCGTCCTCTGCATCACGAGATTCACGGAACTCTACAAAGGCGAATGGCTTAGCGCCACTGCTAGCAGCTGGGATGTCACATCGCACTAAGGGACCAAATCTTTGAGGAAAAAGAGGTTGAATATGGCTATTCTTTGCACGATAACTGTGGAATCGGTTACTTTTCAAATTTACGTGCCAATTCGCGCGCGCTAAAGTCCTGCGGGAATCCAATTACGTATAGAATCCTTCTACCCATTTCTTTTTAAGATTATTTCCACACCAGAGAGATGTAAGAGGGTTATCTCAACAATTTTTGTGCTTTCAACCGGAGATTTATTTTTTTTGTCGAAAAAGCCACATTTTAACAAGTTTATTTGGATAAAAACGTATCAAAGTCAAAGGGAGTAGAGGCGGTCTAGAAGAACACCCCCATCTGTATTATACAAGTAGCATGGTAGAAAAGAATAAAAAAATAAAAAAAGCAAAAATAGCGCGAATATTAAAACAATCCTGATATTTTACTTTTTACGCTGTGCTCTCCACTTCCACACTGGATTGCCATTCTTATCCACACCAACTTTCTTTTTGGCTCCTTTCCCTGCCAAACACCTCTGAACAATAAGTTCCCGTTCAAGCTCAGCTAGCTTCTCTTCACGCGCCAACCGTGACTCCAATTCTCGTCGCTTCTCCTCGCGACCCTTTTGCAGCATTTTAAGAGTCGTGTTGTCACTATCGCCGCTCATTACTGCTGCTTGTTTGCCGTTTGATAATCGGGGTCGATTGAAATTGCGATTGATGAACTCTGGGGCCGTTTCAAAGTGTTTTACCGGGTCAAACTTAGCAACTTCCGCTTCTGAATCAACGAAAATGGTATGCTTAGGCCTCTGTGAAGACGAGGACTCTCCCTGCTGCTCCGCTAGGGCATCTTCATCGCCATCATGGATTTGGATGTCTTCGCCTTCAATGAAGTGAAGTGAGGTTTTGAGTTTTTCAATTTTCTAATAACAGAATGGAGCAAAAGAGACGGATTAATCCCAATAAAATAACGGGTCTCGGCAACTCCATCACCAAACCTTTTTACTGATATCTCGCTGCATCCTAATATATCTATGATCCTGGGTTTTTAAAAGTTGAACCACATCATGCGAGAGATTTTTATTGCGCTCCACAACATGTACACCGCCCTGTGAACGATCGAATAGTTAATCTCAGTCAAATTACCGTTGCAAATCAGGGTAGAGGATATACCTTGGTCTTTGTGCCTATCATTTTGAAGTAGAATTCATCAGGATTGCGCATAGCCGCCTTTTGGCGGAGAGCAGTGATCCTCTTTTGTTTCGAGTGATAATCCCGTGCACGGAGGACATAGTCTTTATGCTTTTCTAGGAGACCCAATCGCTGTCGCGAAAGAGGTTGGGCACGCTCTTTATGATTGCGACGATGCACCACATTGCGAAGGGAGGACGTCATTACGGGGAATGCTTCTATTTGGGTAGAGATCAATTATCCTATTACTCGTTGGACAACGGGAAAATATAAGGAGTGGCAATAAAATATTGTTTACGTTACCATCCGCAGCAAATAAACAGTCCCACTTTGATTTCCTTTTCTTCTTGCTGAGCCTCTTCCGAGTAACGGGGTGAAGTAATAGCACCTTTATTGAACTAAGCACGGAAATCGACAAGCTGCGATCCATAAAAACAGATTTCAATGCTATATTGTTCGCGAAACATTCTCAATCATTTTCGTAATAGTTTAGCTATGGAAAAATGTTGGGTTGAGGATTAATTGTGAAGCAGGTTGTTAATCTTGTTTCAATAACCCTTATTTAGTCGATTTGGATTTCTCTCAAATGGGCTTATTCGTATCACTTTAGTTTTCCCAATTGATCGCTTCTCCGCACCTCCAGGGTTTTATTTTTTTACCATCAGTCCATTTTCAATAGGATAGAGCTTCTAATATTGCTATCATGGCATCCAATGATTGGAAAACGCAGGTGAGTTTCCATGCACCTTTTGAAATACATCTCGCCTCATGCTCGTAGTACTAACGCTGCTTGATTATAGGTGAAAGATGTCACGTCGCAGGCGGAAGATTTGCTCGATAAAGTAGGCACCCCCCTCAAGCCGTAAGTAGAGCCTCCTTGAAAATCTGCGCGATATTAATCGATGTTGTACTCATATCTAACTTTCTGGATGCAGGTATCTCCCCGGTCTTGGGCGTTTGCTTATCGTCTGCACATTTTATGAGGATTCTCTGCGTATACTCAGCCAATGGTGAGAACTACCTTCTTCTATTCACTGCATGGCAACCATCTAATCTCATCTGATTTAAAGGTCTGATCAACTGTACTACCTTGAAAAGCATCGCCATTTTCCTTGGGGAATAAGCCATATATTCCTGCTGCTGAATGTCGTAACTATGCTTACGTGCTCGTCCATGGTCGTTGCAAAAAAGCACTCCGAGATTGCCGTTGGCGCGTTGTTGGGCGTTGTGGTAGCACAGGCCATTGGGTACGGTCTTCTATTCGAGCCTTCCTTCTTCTTGCGTAACGTGTCAGTCATGGGCGGTTTGCTCATGGTGTTGTCGGACTCCTTTGCGCGCCGCCGTCGCATGTTTGCCGCTTTGCCTACGCTCTCAGAGACTGACAGGCGCAAATACTTCCAGCTTGCGGGGCGTGTGCTTCTGATTTTCTTGTTTCTGGGATTCGTGTTCCACGGGGAATGGTCGCTGTTGCGAGTGCTGGTCTCGCTTGTGGGATTGGGCGCCTGCGTGATGGTTGTGGTAGGATTCAAAGCGAAGTGGAGTGCGACGTTCCTTGTGCTCTTCCTATCGGTGTTCAACTTGCTCGTTAACAATTGGTGGTCGGTCCACCATTCGCACCCGGAGCGCGATTTCCTCAAGTACGACTTCTTCCAAACCCTCTCCATCGTGGGCGGGCTGCTCTTGTTGGCGAACATGGGCCCAGGAGGGCTGTCGCTCGACGAATCCAAAAAAGAATATTAAATCACGCACATGCTCTACGAGAGTCCTTTTTTTCTCTCTCATTTTTCAGAGGTTTTTTTTTTACTTTGTTTCCATTTTGTGTAAAATGAATTAGGATTTATTTTCTTTCATGATTGTTCTTGGGATGTTGAATCCAATCATTTGGCTATTTTTAGCGGAGAATACGTAGAAAGATAAAAAAATTGATCTTTTGGGATAGAATGTTATATAGTGGCCAGACAACGGTGCTAAGTGTGCGAGCATCAGCGTAAGAGACATGGGAAATTTCCCTCTTGGAAAGTCAAAGCCTCACTTTTCCTCACTTCCACTGCCCTAGTTCATTTGGATACTAGCCGGCTTAGACTTAGAGTAGGGTAACGAAGTAATAGTGGGCTTAGCTCTTAAGATTGCATGAAAAGCAACTTGAGCTCGGAGCTTCTCTCGCGATGTTAACGATGGCGACTTGTTAACCATAGTGGCAAATTCCTCATATAAGTTCATGCCGCGTTTATCTTGTGGCAATCTGAAATTAAAATAGCACACAGGCGATTGGTGGTTCCATTGAGTTGAGAACTATAAAATAGTAAGTCTTAACATCCTCTCTGTGCAGAATCAAGTAAACTGATCTGTAGAAAACACAGATGACCTCATATTCTCCCAAGAGGAGGCGTAGATGGATCAAAAGGGAAACTATGAAAGAGCCGCGTTGGAAGATTTGGATTTTTATTCAAATCAGGTTTCCCAACGATTCCAATTGCGAAGTCTATTCAGCTATTAGACATGATTGAAATTTCATGTGAAGTAGTCACGGCAGCGACCGTGACCAATCAAGGGGATATCGGATCAAATTTGACGGAGTGCTAACGCTTTATTTTCGCAAACTCGCTTATTGTTCAAAATTCTTAATTCGGATGTTTGCTTCTTTCTAAACCGAGAGGTTGCTCTGACTGCTGTAGCCCGGCGAAGTGTTTGGTTTCCACCGATTCCACAGCAGAATACGTCGCCGATTTTGCCAGTATGCTCTTTAAGTTCGTCTTGGCTGCATTCCTCCTTCTGGCTTTGAGAATGCTCTATCGATTTCGCACTGCCCAATTCTATCTAAAATCAATTCTGTTTGCTGCCCTGGTGGGATTCTTCAGCGCACTAAGTCTCCCCATCTCTATTGTGTGCTGGATTCTGTGCAAGCCTGGCCATGGCAACTGGGCCACGGGGAGGGCATTCTACTATGGAGCTAGCTACTTGCTTGGATTGAAATTTGAGGTGGTAGGTGATACGGGTGATCTGTTGGAACAAACGAAGCCTGCCGTCATCCTTTGCAATCATCAAGCAACTATCGATGTGATGCTGCTCGGCGCTCTATTTCCAACCCAGTGTTCAATAGTCGTCAAAAAGGTGCTGAAGTACTATCCGTTCCTGGGGATGTTTTGTAAGCGTTTTCTTTTATCTTGCCAATTTTATTTAGGGTTTGACATGTCATTGCTAACTTTCATGATAGTGCTATTGAACCAGGCTATCTTCATTGACCGCAAGAATACGAAGAGTGCACTGCAGAACATGGCTAAGGCTGCCGAGTCCATGAAGAAAAAGAAGGTAAATGTTTGCCAAGATAAATGTGTCACCGAGCTGTCACCCCCTTCCTCTCGCTGACCCTAACTATGTTCATGCTAGCTGAGCGTCTTCATGTTCCCTGAGGGTACCCGCGCACACTCAAAGGAAAACACGCTTCTCCCCTTCAAGAAGGGTGGCTTCCACCTGGCGGTTCAGGCACAGGCACCTATCATTCCTGTAGTCGTGGAAAACTACAGCTGGGCATACTCGAGCCGGTCACGATGGTTCCCAGGGGGTACAATCCGGGTGCGAGTGCTTCCCCCGATTGAGACGGCTGGAAAGACGGAGGCCGATGTGGAGGCATTGACCCAACAGACAAGAGAGGTGATGACCGAGGCTCTAGTTGAAATTTCTAAGCAGCGGCACGTAAAGGACGATTAATTTAATTGATATTAGACTATGCTCGTTTATTTGTCTTATTATTCTGTTGCATGAGCATTCCCATTTAAATTGTTTTGTGTTGAATTATTTAATTTTATTTGCAATTCTTGGTAACACCCAATAGTCTATACTCCATTCCACTAATATTTCTATGTTAGCTTGGGGGCTAAAGTGTCGTTGCCTAAATGAAGAACGGGCAAACAAAAATAAATAGATACACATAAAGAGGAGAAACGCAAAAAAAAATGCACTCAAATTCTTTTTGAGCTATTTGCAAGCTTGGAATTGAAATTTGAAAGAAAGGCATCCTCCATTGCGGAGCGCGTCAATGAAGAACCTGAAAGAGATAAAGATGTTTAAAATGGCCCAGAAAAGAGGTTGAAAACCCCTTCCAACTGCAAAACTTACTTGAAAGATCGCTAAATGACGAAGTTATCGAGTTTTTCTCGCTTTCGCCTTCTTTTGACCCGACGTCGCCATCACCTCCCGTCCTTCCTCCAGTATAGGAGGGTGTTTCGGTTTTTGTTTGGTTTTCTCCTATTTTTTCTACCTGCCCATGCTCCACCGTTTCATGATCTTCATATCGCATCGGGAGAAATGCTGGCATTTCTTCGAACTTTAGTCGATGCACTCCGGATTCCAGTTCTTCAGTCGGAATATCTGCTTGGGTTCCCAGGTCCTTCTCCTCGACTACCTTTTCGTCGCGACTTCGTGGCATCTGAAGGTGGCTTGGGATTTCAGAGCGAGAGCGTGTCAGTCCTGTGCTCCCATGGCTTTGAGTCGAGGTTTGAAGGAGTGATGATGGTGGTTTTGCGGAGAGTTCGAGAGAAGTGGATGCTGCGGATTGTCGTATTGGAGAAAAAGTATTGGCATAGGTAGATGGCAATCTGCTTTGGTTGTTTTGCCCTACCAAAAACCGGACCAGAGTTTAATGATAAAAGTGAAGGATGTGTCCTATTCGATCATTTTCCTATACCTTTCGCTTCCCACTCTCCCGACTCTACTACTAAACTTTGGCGATTTGGCTTTTCTTTCTCTCCTCCGTTGTCTCGTGAAAAGCGCTTTATTTCAAATGCTGTGAGCAACGAGGATCTATACCCCTCACCTCCCTGTGAACTAATGCTTGCCTGCTCCATACTATTTCCAACCCCAACTCCACTGGGGCCACCCAATTGAGGAGATGGAGCAGAGATGGAGCGGACTTGCTTATTTTCGAAAGATGTTGTGGTAGTATTAGAGGAATGGAGACGATGTTGAAGGCCACGGAGCTGATTTTCATAAAGAAAAGCAGCGTAACGCATAAGGAAAGGAGAGGGAACGTTCAGGAGCCGGGAGATGTGTTGCCCTGATGAGATGAAGCATCGAGGTTATCGTGGATTGGGAAAAGAAGAGCAATAAAACTGAGCACTTACAGTCAATGTTTTGCATCTTTTGTTGCGAAAGAATGTGCCATAGCTGTTGAGCATGCTCTTCTGTCCAATTTATCTATAAGTATAGAGAGAAAACTCATTCTTTTTTGAAAAAGGGGGTGAGAAAATGGCGAACCGATTTACAATGGTCATGTTTTCGAATCCAGGTGGGCGAGCAAATGGTAATCGAATAACCACATGCGTTGAGAACTCATTTGGATCACCAGACATGTCTTGCACTATAATCGTCTTGATAGGAGAATGAAAGGTGGACTCGTAGTTTAAAGCCCCGCTGTCACTGAGCTCATTTCCATTAAGTATACAGTCACAAAAGCCAAGAGAGCCATAATCATTCTTCTCTTCTTATGTTCTCGCTGGTATTTTTTTTTTTTTTTGCATGATGAGGGTCAATCACTGTTCTTTTGAGTGGCAGTTTCCCATTCCCATTGACTAACCAACATGGATATCCTCGCATTTCTTCCTGCCGAAATCTCGATACAAATTCTTGAGAAACTCTCTCCCACTGACGTCGCGAATGCCCGACTCGTATCTCGTGCTTGGAACGCATTAACACGCACACCAACACTCTGGCGTAGCATTTTTTATCGATTTGCGATAACCGATGGGCACTTGTCGCTTGCTGAGTTTGAAGGCTTTTGTGCACGTAATTCCAGCTTGCTGACCTGGGAAGAGAGGTGTAAGCGAGTATATGAAAGAGGAGTGAATTTTCAGACGGGTGAGTCGAGTATAATGCCGCTCCCATCGAAAATATATTCTTATTCATCTATCGATAGGAAAGTGTACCTTCATGCATACAATTGTAATGAAAGATTTCGTCACAATATGTGCATTCCGGCTGAGCGGGAGGTATCTTGCAACGCTCTCATCGGGTGGAAGAATCTCAGTTTGGGAGCTTACAATGGCGGCTGTTTGCAGAGGAGAGAATGCGCATACGTGCGTGGACTACATTGTCCTCCAAAAAACTTCCCCTTTCATGTTCCAGCATTTGGATATTATAAGCACGGAGAAGTACTCTGATACTCCATATCTAATTGCGGTCGGTGGAAATGAAATGTAAGTAGCGAAATGCAGTTTGTAACTATCAAGTAGTGTTGAAATCTATCCCCCATTTGTTTTGGTTTATTAGTTGCTTGGTGCTAGCGAAACATGGGGTAGTTTGCTACAAGTTCGATGGTGCTTTCTTCAACCAGACATACCTGGGGATGAGTGAAGAATATATTGTATATTGCGCAGGGGAAGCCGTGAACGTATGGAGCATGGAGACCGGATGCCTTGTGTGGAGATTAGGGGTAACTTTTTTTACCATGTATTGAGCAGACTATCGGTACGAGCTGGCCCCTTTACTCTGAACCTACTAGAATTTACGCCTAAGCCCAGGTCAAATTAGTTTTTTCGACTCCGTGCTCTATATCCACTCTTCTTATAATACGCCACCATTTTCAGTGCGTGCGGTTGATGTAAGGACCGGTGAGCAACTATGGAGCACTACCTACCGGCCATCTCTAGGCTCTAATCTAATCCCCCATACTCAAATGTGCCGAGACTTGGTATTTGCTTTTACGGAAGAAAAAATCTATCAATATCAATTATCTAATCATTCCATTGAGGTATACTATCCATGTGCTGCATCGAAAGGGTCCAGTATGGATAAAAAGTCTTACATTGCTTCTTGTAGAAATCGGACGAGTACACCTATTCCGGCAATCTTATAGAAATGATCAACGGATGGCGATATTCTGCTGCTCTTCTTCTTCTGGAAGAGCCTACTGCCAAATACAACTCATGGTTGACTCTCCTCTCTCGCTATGGGATCCATCGTATTGCTCCACACCCCATCACGTTCGCAATTCGAAATTACCCTGTGCCGGTACTTCCCCTCTTAGCCGACGTTGACTGGGCGCGCTATGCCGTGTTTGACTCGCGAACGCACTCCATCTGCATAGCTGAATTTTGGCCATAACAAATGTATCTTTTATAACTATTACTTCACCTTCACCCTCTCCCCTTCGTCTTTGTATAGTCATTCATTTATCTCCCTTAATCAGAAGATATCTCATAATAACGTTTTTAGATCTATAGTCTTTTGTTTATTTGTGACTGTTTAATTATTTTATAATAATACCTAAATCACATAAAGTGCCTTTCTCTTAATACCATTCAAGTTCTGCGCAGATACTAGGACAATGTCTTCAACCGAGCCCGCTACAAGCTCCAATTCTAGCGCCGAGCCCAAGAATGCTCCGCTTTCCCGCATATCAGGCAAGAGCTGGAAGATTGCAAAAACCGCCGTACGACGGACTCAGATGCCCAAGGCCCTGCGCAAAACCTGGGAGCAACGATGTGAGGAGCGAAAGCAAAGGGAAATCGTTAAAGCAATGCAGCGGGAGATCAAGGAGGAAACAGAAGCAGAGAAAGAGGTATGCATTTGTCTTATGTTTCAAGTTAATTGAGATTTTGATAATCTACTTTCTTTTTTTTTTCAAGAAACGGAGACAGGCACGCCTGGAGCGCAAGAGAAAGGAGGAGGAGCGTCTGCGCATGGAGGAACTTGCAAAGAAGGTTGGTATACGGCTGTGCACTCGCTCCCTTTCATTTATACTAAAACTGGAATTTTTTGTCAAAAGGTTTCGGCTGCTAAACTAAAGCGGTTGAAGAAGAAGCAAGGAAAGGCCAAGCTCCACAAGCTCAAGAACAACAAGGCCACATAGACTACACTGACGGTATACATATTCCATTTTTATTAAACTTGTATGTTTTTGCTCTCTTTGTAAAATTTACAATATATATATCACTTGACTCTTTCCCTCCCATGGTCAGCGTTTTAAAATAGCTTGTAACTGGATTTTTTTTTTTTTGAAAAGAGAGTTAAGAGACACCTTACATTTTAATGAAAGCCAGGCTGATAAAACGATTCACTGAGTTTTGTCAGATGCAAGCTGGGACTATAGTATCCAACGTGCTGAAGATCGAACCAAGAGCAAGAAATAGTAATGAAGCACCATTTTAAAAATAAAAATAAACTTGATATTTTTACAAGATAATCCTTCAGTAGACTAAACAGGTTTTCTTTGCTTAAATAAGAATAAAATAAGTTGTGGATCGTATAAGAATAAATCAATGGTATCCATTCAAAAAGCAGTTAGAAAATCAAAAAATATAAATTATATATAGCCTGCTCGAAATGATCACTCTACAAGCGCCACTAGCTCTTTAGTATACTTTGCAATTTCAAACGAGGCGCCCGCTAGCTGCTGTTTTCCGACCTTATCGTCTATGTCCCCGTTCCCTGACGCAAATATCTCACGCTGTAACCCGGCTAGCCTCTCAATGCGTTCATCCAGCTCTGCGAGAATTCCCTCGCCACGCGCACGATAGGGCGCAGCGTCCCGTTCAAAGCATCGCCGCGATACACGAACCGTCCTCACCACGATTTGCAGTAGATCATCGATCGTCTCGCGCAGATCACCTGAAGAGGCCCGCAGCGACTTGAGCATAGTCTGAATGGCTTGGACAATGACATCCGCCTGCGCTTGAAGGTACGCTTTAAGATCGTCCATGGGGAGATCATCCATGCTGTCTGATACATTCGTGACCACCTCGGAGGCCATGGTGTCGCGCATATGCCCGTTAGGACCCGAGTGCCATGCTCCGCCCATCGCCATGCTCATCCCAAAGCTCGTGTCCTCTCGCATCGACTCATTTTGCTTAGCATCGCCGGCAATACCTCGACTATGGTCCATCCCGTGTTTATTGTCGCTTTCCCGGGAAGGACACATTCCCACGGCTTTTACGAGGTCAACTACCGTCACGGTCAACTGTCCGGCAGCAGCCACAAGCTCGCTGTCCTTGCCCCCTCCGCCCGAGGCATGTATTTTAGCAGCGCGCATTAACCCACTTAAAGCCACGCTCAACTGTTGTTTCTGAGAGTACAGCGCGTCTTCGGATTCGTCCGTGGTATGCTCATAATTTTCTACGTCCTCTATGATCGATTTGCAGGACACTACGATGGACTTCATGGCAATCAAAACCTCCGTCGAGACGCTCGATCTTCCCGCTTCGATAAGCCCGTCCACGGCGACCCGATATGCTGTCATCTTGCTCTCCTCAATTACCCCATCTGGTGTCGCGATAAGAAGTTGGTTGCTGCCGTCACTACGGTTTGATCTGTCACCATTGTCCTCCCGATGAGAATGAAGCTCATCTTTGGCTTTTTCATAACGGATTTGCCAATCCTCTGCCTAAAAACGAGAAAAAGACTCAATAGGTTGGATGTTTCATCTTGGTCAATATATCGCTTGCCCTGCATACCTCACGCTTGAGCTCAATAATTCGCTGTACATCCTTGTCTCTCTCTAACTTTAACTCTTCATTCTTCCGATTCAATTCCTTAATCTCCTCCAAGAGTGACTGGGCCTCCTGTCGCACATCATTTGCAACCTATTATTTCCGGGCAAATTGGAGTTAAACAAAGACGGTCATCGAGGGGAAAGGAGAGTTACCTCAATTTGGCTGCTATATTTCACTTTCAGTTTATCAAAATCATTCTGTAATTGACTAAGTCGGGCCGCCTGCTGCTGATTTTGCTGCTTCGTCTGCGCTATTTGATCCTCTAAATGTTGTAGTCGAGTTCCTTCCCGCCGTCCACCGGTCGTATCCACCAGTTCGCCTTCCAACTGAGCGATACGCCTGCGCATTGTGCTGATGCGAGATTCATATTCAGAACGTAGCCTCTCGAAATCCGCCGAGCCCACAGGGTCCCGCCCGAATGTGCTCGGACTCGAGGAGGCAGTGGTAGTAGCAGTGGTGCGATTCGATCCGCGGCGGTAGTCGCTTGCAGAGCTAGGAATCTCCCGATCTCGGTCGGTTCCTGGTGCCGAGCTAGAGTCGCGATATTCATCGCCCTTTGCATTTACCATGTTGCCCAGGTCGGTCATAAGGTTGTCTAGTTGGCCCATATTGACACCAGGACCTTCTTTTGCTTTAGGAGTCGGCCGGTTGCTGCTAACGGATCCATTCGATCTGTCTCTATCTCTTTCTCGTTCTCGTTCTCGTTCTCGTTCCCTGTCCCGTGAATTTGGTAATGGGGGCGGAGGGTAGTCGGGATAAGGTCGACTGCGCTGTGATGTGCTGCCGGAGCGTTCGCGTTGTTTTATCGGATTCATAGAAGGGTCATTGAAACCCTGAGAAGAGTAGGGTGCTTCTGCGGAATTGCCATCAATGGTTCCTTTCACTGGCACAATGTTGCCTGTTTGCGAAGGTTGTGGCATTGGAGAGTTAGCTTCCTGAGGATAGCGCGGGCTCGACGGGTAATCGGAAGGGGGAGGCGATGGCATACTCTGCTAGTTATCATTTAGATTACACATCAATATTGAATAAGTATAATGCTATCTTACATTCATCTGTTTTAGCTCTGGGACCCTCCGCTCCCATTCGTAAAATACATCGGTTGCCAAATCCTTAAATCTCTGCTTTGGCAATGTTGCCAGTTTTTGCCTCGCTTGATTGCGTTTAGGGTTGAAGTCCTTACGAACAGGAAGAAATGGTGCTATAGCCATAAGGATTCAACAATTTTAAGATCAATGTTAAAGTCAAGTAGTCAACATTCGGACAAAATACCCACCATCTTTATCGCTCTTTAAACGTCTTTGTAACTCATCATAAACGTCTGTCGATAATTCTGTAAATTGATTTCTAGTCAATCTTGATAGTTTGTCCCGGGCAGACGCTCTCTGATTGGCTATGTTATCTAAAATCGCCAATGAAGCATGGGATGTGATTAGTAGTCTGTAGGATGGACAGGAATTTGGGCGAGAAATCCAATACCTCTGCTCGAGTCGATTTCAAGGTAGTTCCGCAGGGCCTCATAGTGAAGCCGTGCTATTTCGAAAGATGAGTCGTTGTTCCTATCACGCAAACTGGCCGTCTGTCCCGGTTTGGGGGATGGAGTGTAAGTGCGACTAGAATCATAATTAGGAGGGGGCATTGCCGGGCTCGGTCCACGTGATGAGGATTGATAATCCATTAAAGTGTGAACCGGAGAAGCGCTCGATTAGCTTTGATCAGAAAAAATGAAGGGGAAGTGCGGGGGGAAAGGAAAGTGGATGAAGAGATGGGGTCATATATCTAGATTAGATGTTCTTTGTCCAGTGCTTGCCGCTCAGGAGCCCCTTCTCCGGAGTCTCGAGTGCATGCGCGGCGCAGCAATAAACAAGTGTTTTCTAATTAAAGCGAAACTACCTCCTATTAGAGGGAGGGGTCAAAAGTTGACTAATATAGAAGTGGGTCGAAGCGCAGCACCAGCCCTGCGGCCGGGCAGAGGTGGCGGCGCGAGGGGGAGGTGGGGCCGGATCGGGCCACGCAGCTTCTAGATTCGTCGAGAAAGGAGAACGTCTTCGAAGTATCAGTCGGCTGTTGAAACCCGGCATCGATTTCGCACCACAACCGCGCGAGGAAAAAGCAGATGAGCCGATTCGTCACCATTGGACATCCCTGTGTTGGGGGGGGATGGAATTCCCGATACGCCATTTTTATGACCTCCGGAATTAGAGTTGAGGGTTCGCATTGAAATAGAAAGTCGCCTTTTCTTCTTTCGCAGCTTTTTTCCAGCCGAGCTTGCTTTCTCTCTCTCATCGCCTCCCAATCATCCCCGCCATCATGACGCTTCTTGAAGTGGTAAATCAGCCTCCCCTCTGCCCCTGCGCCAATCCCACATTACTGACCCGCGAATCCCTTGTTTCTCCTAGCAAAATAACACGGCCCAGAACTCCCAGAGCCGAGTGAGAACTCACAAGCACTCAGCCATGGTGAGGCTCGTTTCCAGCGAGATATTTCTGCTCATTTCATAGCTTTCCCGTTTGCTTCCCGGAAATTAACACCCGTGATTCTCATTGCAGGATTTTCAAAATCAGTCTTCTGCTGCCGCCGCGAAAACCATGCGTAACGAATTAAACGAATTGGTCTCGCAAATCCAGGATCCGAATGCCCAGAAAGTACGAATTATATTTTATCTTTTCCTTCGCTCATTCCATCCTCAAGGTCCTGATTGCCTTATTTTTCTTCTCGGTTTTTCTACGTGTTAGTTCTTTAAGCAAGAAATGGATGGCTTCTTCATGCTATTCACTCGCTTCCTCAATGAACGCGCAAAGGGCACCAAGATGTATGCATCCATTGCCAATTGCATTTTTTTTTCCCATTCTAGATGCTTATTTTCTCGGAATGTTATCTCCCGTATAATAGTGACTGGGATAAGATCCAAAGCCCAAGCCCGGAACAAATTATTCCGTACAACGAGCTTCCCGAGGCTGAGAATACGGACGCCTTGAATAAACTTGCCGTCTTAAAGCTGAACGGCGGGGTAAGGATGATTCAATCATACCGCGATGTGGTCTGACGAGTTCAGCCTTATTAATTTAATCTCTTGTGCTAGCTTGGAACGACCATGGGTTGCCAAGGTCCTAAATCGGCTATTGAAGTACGTGATGGAATGACTTTTCTTGATCTCAGTGTGAGACAAATCGAGGTATGAAATCCTGATCTCTTTTAGATAAAAAAAACAAGGGGAGTCATAGTGTATCCTTAACCTTCCTCTGCCATCCTCCTAGTTCCTTAACGAGACCTACAACGTCAATGTGCCATTTATTCTGATGAATTCATTCAACACTGACGATGAAACCAAACGTATCGTCCAAAAATACGCAAGCCATAATCTCGAGCTCTTGACCTTCAACCAGAGTCGACACCCCCGCATCAACAAAGACTCCCTCCTGCCAATTCCACGCTCTCCCGATGCTGATGTGAGCCAATGGTAACGTGTGGCAAGCTCCGAACGAGGATGGTTTTGTCATGAATGCACTCACTGCTTTTTCATCTTAGGTACCCGCCTGGCCACGGTGATCTTTTTGAATCTCTATACAACTCCGGCCTTCTCGATCAACTTATTGCCGAGGGCAAAGAGTATCTTTTCGTGTCCAACGTCGACAACTTGGGGGCTACCGTCGATGTTAAAATCCTGAACCATATGGTAGAATCCGGCTCGGAGTTTTTGATGGAGGTTACCGACAAGACCAAAGCAGACATTAAGGGTGGTACCTTGATCGATTACGAGGGGCACGTCCGCCTGCTTGAAATTGCGCAAGTGCCCTCGGAGCATGTCGAGGATTTCAAGTCCATCAAGAAATTCAAGATTTTCAACACCAACAACTTATGGATGAACCTCAAGGCTATCAAGCGAGTCATGGAGGCGAATGAGCTCGATCTGGAGATCATCGTCAACCACAAGACAACCGAGGGCGGAATCAAGGTCATTCAGCTGGAGACTGCGGTCGGCGCTGCAATCAAACACTTCCACAACGCACACGGAGTGAACGTGCCCCGTAGCCGCTTTCTTCCTGTGAAATCCACCTCCGACCTGTTCCTGATCACCTCCGATCTCTACTCCCTTAACCACGGACAACTGGTGATGAACCCGAAGCGGATGTTTGGCAACGTACCACTTGTCAAATTGGGCGACCACTTCAAAAAAGTCAACCACTTCCTCTCCCGCTTCCAATCTCCCCCGCACATTCTTGAGCTCGACCATCTCACCGTGACGGGCGATGTGACCTTCGGAAGCAGCGTGACGCTCCGGGGGACCGTCATCATCGTCGCGAATCACGGGGAAAGAATCGACATTCCCGCAGGGAGCATCCTCGAAAACAAGGTGGTCAGCGGAAACTTGCGGATCCTCGATCACTAGATTGTCTTGCATCCCCTTTTCTCCTCCGACAACTTTTTTCCCCCTTCTTCTACTTCTTCTTCATTAAGCTATTCCTTTTTATTTGTTGTTTAATATTCATTCCGAAAAATTGCCTCTTCCGTAGTGTTTATGTATGTTTCTTAGAGAGAAAAAAAACGAAGACAAAAAAATAGGGTGAAACCATTTATATAAAAATAACACTTTTGTAAAGACACTTGACGTAGAAAAACAGGGATTGAAGAGCAGCGAGGAAAAAAGTAAGAAAAATATTGCACAGCATATTACACAAAAGATTTGCTTCGTTCCCCAAAGCACCCGTTGCAAGATAGGTCAAGAGAGTTCATGTATAGTATTCGGGTTTAGCTCCCAAATTCACGCCATACTCAGCCAGTGAAGCAGCCAGATCATCCATGGTTAACACTGTCTTGCGATCTTTTCCGTAGCGCCTCTCCTTACTGCTCTGCGCTCTGATCTTACTATGTTGATATGCGTCGGTGGCAATGTCGGCGATGAATTTTTGAGCGGCAAGAGCAAGCAGGCGCTTTCTAGTATTTTTTTTTTTTAAAAAAAAGGTAGCACATTAAATCCCCAGTGAGCGATTGAAATTTTAAAGTGATTCTATTTACATCCGCACATCATCACAGTCGAATCCAGCACGCCCAAGATAATAGTCGGTGACAGCATCAGGGATCTAGAAAATAAAAATGTATATAATCAGAACCAAAGGAAAAAGATATTCGCATTCGACAAGCTTAATTGATGAAAGGCCAGATTGATTTGGTCAACTTACTATGGGCGTGTAATCGTTCATGGTGACCAAAAACTCGGCAAGTGTCCGATTCTTTCGCTGCATCTTCTCTTCTCTCCACGAGACCGATGCTTTTGTATCGGCAGCAGAGGTAGGACGCTCGTCGCCTGATTCTGTATCCTCGCTGTTTGCACGGTCAACATGCATAGGATCGCTTGTGCTCTGAGATGCCGATGGTTCATCCATATTGAACTGTGAGGAGTGATTAGAGAAGTGCTCTAGGTTTTAGGCTAAGACGCAAGAAAAGTCTATGCTAAATTTCTTCCAACTGAATTCACAAGCCACCAAATAGAGAAAACAAATGATGTTTAACTAGAGCTAATAAAATTTTCACTACCTATACAGATCAAACAGTGTTTGAAAAAATTGTACAAGATGGCAGATCCCAAATTTCAATGCCGTATGTATGAAAACAAGTTCCCGGAGGTGGACGAACTTGTGATGGTGAATGTGCGCCAAATCGCCGAAATGGGCGCGTATGTGAAACTGGTGATTATACTACTACTTTGTTAATCCTACATGCGATGCAAATACTGAGAATTTTTTGACCATTGTTTCACTTGTTTCCTGTCACAGTTGGAATATGACAACATTGAGGGTATGATCCTTCTCTCTGAGCTGTCCCGGCGGCGCATCCGTAGTATCCAAAAATTGATTCGTGTTGGACGAAACGAGGTGGTAGTTGTAATGCGTGTTGACAAAGAAAAGGGTAAGCTTGGACTCTTTTGAGTGTCCATGTCACTTACCCTTTACTGATGCGCTTATGATTCCATAGGATATATTGATTTGTCCAAGCGCCGTGTGTCACCCGAAGAAGTCACCAAGTGCGAAGAGAAATTCCAAAAGTCCAAGGCAGTACATTCAATCCTACGCCACGTAGCCGAAAAGAAGGACATGGCGCTGGAGGATTTGTACCAGCAAATCGGATGGCCTCTCTATCGCAAATATGGACATGCATATGACGCATTTAAACTGGCAATCTTGTGGGTTACTTTCTCCATTATTCACCTCCCATCACACTGACTTAATATGTCTCATCTCTTAGTGAGCCCGAGAAGATATTCGAGGACATGGAGATCGATCCTGATGTGATGAAGGAACTCGTCTCAAATATCCAGCGGCGGTTAACACCTCAACCCGTCAAAATTCGTGCCGGTACCTATTCCATTCTCTTTGAAATAATTGCCTCCTCTGAAGCCTTTTTTGTAACTGAATTTTTTTTTTTCCTATCCATAGATATTGAAGTAACCTGCTTTGCCTACGAGGGGATTGAGGCCATCAAGCGTGCACTCCGCGCCGGAGAGGCTTGTCAAACGGAGAATGTCAAAATCCAAGTCAAGCTTGTAGCTCCACCCCTGTATGTCATGTACACGAACTCCCTCGACAAGGGGCTAGGAATTGAGCTGCTCGATCGGGCCATCGGCGCTATTGAGGAATCTATTAAGAAGAGCGGCGGAAAACTCACCATCAAGATGAAGCCCAAGGCCGTCACAGAAACGGAAGACGCCGAGTTGGACGCATTAATGGCGAGGGTAGAGAGAGAGAACGCAGAGGTGTCGGGCGACGAGGAGTCGGATGCAGATGGCGAGATTGATGTTTAGTTTTCTTATTAGTTGGCATTAAAATATAAAAAGGGATGCTTTGTTTGGCTTTATTTTAAACACTTAAATTCTATTCCTTTTTCTCGCTTCAAGGGGGGGAGAAGAATAAACGACGACGTTTTTATGCATTCTAAAGGAAAAGTGAAGAGTGCCTTCCCAAAATGGCCGCCCGATATTATCACATTTTATATGCGCTGGAGAGTAATATATTGAAAAAACAGCGTCATTCGGCATATAACTCTATCAATATTAGATAGCCATAGATGAGTATATTGCTGTAACCGTTTTTTTTTTTTTTTTTGAGACCCAAATCCTCAATTCATGTCGCGAAAGTTCGAGTTTTTCCAACGGAAAACAAATTCTATTAAAGTCATCTACAGTGTGATAAGATAGTCCAAAAATGCAAATCTAAAAATCCTCTACTTCCTCATTTCCCGCCCATTTTTTTTTACTTTGTAGCAAAGTTAGAAAAGGAAGGTGGAAGAGGTTGGGAAACCATCCCTAATTTTCCCCAACCCCCCATTCTCCTACCCTAATCATCGACTTTTCATCTCCTCGCGCAACCTCCTCATCCTGTAGCACACCTCCCACACACTCCCACGGGTCTCGGCCCCCTCCCCATTTAAGCACTTCATCTCGTAGTCGCTCGCCCATTTCGCGGCTTAGCGGGTCCTTCTCGAAACACCGTGTCCAGATCCTTCGCGCAAGAACGCGATCGAAAAGATAGCTGTAATATCCCGCCCCGTAGCCAAACAAGTGCCCGAACTGCGCCTGCCACCGAGTTCCCTCAACGGGGGGATAGATACCAATGCTCGGGCTGCGTTGTAGTGAGTGAAGCTCTTCGGTGCTCGAAAAGTTAGACGCAAGCGGCCCGTGGTAGGACTGATCCAGCAGCGCCATGATAATTTGCGACTGCGTGTCCAAGGCTTGAAACACTCGTGCCTTTCTATGGGATTCCAGCAATCGGGGCGGCAACGGTTCCCTGGATTGATAGTGCCGTGCAAACAACTGGAGAACATGGGGATGAGCTGCGAAATGCTCCATCAAGATCGAGGGCAGCTCGACGAAATCCGTCGGGCAACGGGTTCCTGCCACATTGTGGAAATCAGTGCGACCCAGCATGGAATGCATTGCATGCCCCATTTCATGGAACAGTGTTTCGGTCTCCTGCCACGAGAGGAGAGAAGGATGATTGCGACGGGGCCGACTGAAATCACAGATAAGAACCACGATAGGCAACTGATACCTCCCCGAGCGGTTACGTAGAGGTACTCCCTCGTTGTATGGCCCAGAGAGAAGCCCCTTTTGTCGGAGCCCCTCGTCCAACTCCTCCGAGTGAAAATCACCCAATTCGTCGTCATCATCCACCCTCCGAGAGCACCTCACCGTGTAATGGGCCGCATTTGACATTTTTCCGTGGCGCGAAAATAGATCAAGATAGATCGTCCCAATTCGCCCCTCCACCTCGTCCACTACATCCAGCTTCCGTACGTCGTCGTGCCAAGTTTCTCCGGGCTGAATATCAGAAGGTTGAAGAGAGATGCCGTACAAATTATGGAAGAGACGTGATAAACCCTGCATGACGGACCCAACTGAAAAATAGGGAGAGATCGGTGAGGTTGGGCGCATCGCGTTATTGGACGTTACGATCTCGGCGAAAAACTCATGATCCCATGCATGGAAGGGTGCATCAGTCGTCCCGGTGTAAGTTCGCTTGGCCTGCTTAAGCAATTGAAGATCCTGTTGGGCCTTAGGATGGTTGTGCTCGGCCAGAGTTCGAAGAAACATTCGCACGTTTTCTATGTGAAAAAAAGTCGCGAAAATGAGCATATCTTTGAGGGCTCCAGGGGGATATCTGAAAATAAAAAAAATTACCAGGATTCTTTGCCATTTTATCCGACAAGAACATGTGGGCATAGCTCTTTTGCCCCAAAAGGTTGGCCAGTTTCGATCTTGTTCTCAATAATCCCTCCAAGACGTCTACCGACTCCTCAGTGGCCGAGTTGGTAGCCATGTACATCATTTTTCTCACTTCTTCATCCCGCACATATTTGAGCACCATTTGCGAGTCCCAAGGCAGTGTCGGTATGAACGCGGCATTCTCCTTGGGTCGCATTACTCCTTTGATATAGGTTGGACTTAAGCCTTCAAGGCGAGACGATGGCCACACTCGTATGTGCGATGTGGCCCGAGGATTACCTTGCATGAACTGCCTGCCCAGTGTGATTATCCGGTCGCACAAGGTGACAAACTCAGTACGTTGGGCGTGCGGCAGGTGGATTCCAGACTTTTCAAAGTCTCGGAAGAATACTTGAGCAACCTGGCGTTCCTCCAACGTTAATTGGCGAACAATATGAGGAGACTCAAGAACTTGTTTGAGTATCTAGAACAAGATCCCAAAATTGGGGGAAATCGTAAATAACCATGTAGAAATGAGAATAGAATTTCTCTCGTACTGACCTGATACAGTTGCACATTTGTATTTAATGTGTTCATGAACGTGCACAATTTCTCATAAGCACGATTTGCAGCCTCGCGCATGGCCACATCGGGATGGGCGGAACGGATGAACTCTGCTGTATCAATTACAGAGCAAAGGACATCCGACAGTCGATCCAAATTTTTCACGACTTTCCTTAATTCGCCGTCGGAGGTTCCTGCTCTATAGAGACGCTGTACAATAAGAGTTGCTCGGTGGAGAGCTTTGTCAGCGGCATAGTCGAATCCTTCGGGCTGAGCAAGATCTGGGTTGCCGAAGAGTCCAATGCGAGCTTTTGCGCCTCCGTGCCAGTTGGTCTCGAAGACATCGCCCGCGGATAGATTGTAGCGAGGAACATGATCTTTCCATACTTGAACATCGTCGAACATCAGCCGCAAGTATTCATCTGCCCCATTCTCAGCATGCTCCACGGAGACAGTCGCAGCCCCAAGTGGCGGTGATCTCGGCGTGTTCCCAGAGTGTACATACCGAATTTTACGGCCTGAGCGTGAGCATTGGAGGCATAGCGCATTCCTTGCAGGTGTATACTGTTTGTGTGCAGTGTCAAATGAACGAAAATTCAGCAGAATGTTATTATACAGTCGGCGATGCATATGATGATAATTAACAGAATTAATGGGAAATAAACGAAAACTATATAGGGAGGCCCACACTCTACAACGATGATAAATTGTAGAGCTCGCATCAGTTAAGATAATACAACGGCTGCGCACACAAAGTCACAAAATCAATGTATATCGTATCTGTTTCATGATATTGATGTTTTTGTTATTCTTAGCCCTCTCTCTTACTAATTCGGAAGAAAACCAGAATGTCTGCGGCAGTAGCACCGAAGCAAAAGAAGGTCCATTACCCTTTCTGGTTAGGAGGTAATCTCTTTTGAAAACACGCAAAATTGGGTTCATTAACTCCTACCATGGCGCTCTATAGGAGCTGCGTCCTGCACCGCCACGCTTTTCTCTCACCCTCTTGACCTCACCAAGGTGCGTATGCAAACCCTTCGTGGCTCAAATCGGGGCATGCTTCGAACCATGATGTTGGTGGTCCGTGAGGAAGGTTTTCTGGCGCTTTACAACGGGTTAACTGCCTCCCTGCTCAGGCAAGCCACCTATTCCACTGTGCGATTCGCCATTTATGACTTCCTGAAAGAGAGGACTCAAGGTATATGGATTTGGATACGGATTTTGCTCCTGTTCTAATCACCTATTGGTTCTTCTTTCTATTCAGGTCCACTTACTATGGACAAAATGGTGTTTAATTCGGTGATTGCCGGCTGTGTTGGTGGCGTGGTGGGCAACCCAGCCGACATTGTGAATATTCGTATGCAGAATGACGGAAACCTCCCAAAACATCTTCAAAGATCTTATCGCAATGCCCTAGATGGTTTATATCGTATTGCAAAGGAGGAGTCAATAGTTGAATTTGCGCGTGGGCTCGGCCCAAATATCGTGCGCGCAACTCTTATGACAGCATCGCAACTGGTATCCTATGACGTATTCAAAGCTTTGTTACTACAGCAAGTTGGACTAAAGGATAATGTATGGACGCATTTTGGCGCAAGTTCAATGGCTGTAAGTTCTCCCTCTCTCTTCCTGGCCTTTTGATGCCGTCGAGGCTGAAAATCCGCATTTCTTTAGGGCCTGGTTGCAACGACTGTATGTTCGCCCTTTGATGTAGTGAAAACACGAATCATGAACGCGTCCAAAGATGGGCGCAGTGCACTTGATGTTTTCAAACTCACGCTAAGGCATGAGGGGGTATCCGCATTTTTCAAGGTACGCGCTCTTGTTTGATGACCACTGTATTCAGAGTAAAAATCTCCATGACTAATCCTACTTGTCTCTCCAGGGATGGACACCAGCCTTTATTCGGCTTGGTCCGCACACCATTGTCACATTTATGGTTTATGAGCAATTGAAGAGAGCATGGAATAATCTGTTATAAAACAAAGCACCAATACTGTATAAATACCCTATAGAATATATTATATATAAGTTATTGATTCTAGATAACAAGCATTTATTATTAAATTATCGCTTTTTTTTTCTTTCAGATAAATGAAGGCGCCAGTGATGATTTTTAAAGGAAAAATTAATTGAGAGTTAGGGTTTGTGCATTTGGATGCCAACAAGAAATTGGTAAAGAGCACTGATAGTCAAGGCGCTAAACTGCAGCAGGAGTAGCGCCTTGCATTTGTTGGGTGACTCCCCCCTCAAATTTAATTTCGAAAAAAGCCGAGGTAGAACGGCATCGAAAAATGCAACCAGCTCAGTTCAATCCAAATGCTTTTATTCGGTGTATAACCAATGGGACACAAAAGCAAGACTAGAGATATATTGAACATGGGTCCATTTCGAAGACACAATGAATAAAGAGTTCCACAACAACTAAATACATTATAAACAATTGATGAACTATTCACAAATAATTAAAAGCCTAATCGCTCGAAGCAGACGAGACCACCACAATCTTCGAATAGGTACTGGTGGGGCTGGTCGAAGGGATGAAAGTGGCATCTTCCGAGAGCTCTGCCATTTCGTCGCCCTCTCGGCCCCAGTTGCCGCGTCCTGCGCCGCGCTTCTTTACAATGACCCGGGGGTCAGAGCTGAAACCGTTTCTACAAAGAGATGGAGTCAGTATCATCTGGAACCGGTCAAGCTGTGTATGACATTAGTCTCCCTCACTCTACCTAGAATAATGTTTTACGTCTCTGTCAGTAGAAGCAGGGTGTTTGCAAGTACGGGTCATAATCAAAAGAGGAGAGAAAAAGGAAAAGAAAAAAGAAAGCTGGAGAATAGAACTTGGGAGAATAAAGATATTTAGCTAAGGTTTGGGTGAGGAAAAGGAGGAGAGTCAAGGAATTCCCCCCCTTTTTATAATTTTTCGACGGGCTTTTTCCACTCATTTTCGATCAAATTGCACAAGATATCGCGTGACTTTCTTGCGTAGCCGGTGGCTGAGGACTCCCATGCGCAGCACAGTTGGTCGCGAAAAATCTGGAACCTGCCCTCGTTCTCCATAGGGAGCATTGCGCTTACACCTCATTTGCAATTCACCCCCATCGGTGACGATTCCTCCGCCCCTCTTTAGTCTCTATCTATTATAGATCATATATTTCAGAACATGAACTACCTGACTAATCTTGTGTCCTACGGTCTCTATGGAGCTGGCATCAGCATCCTGGCAGGAGGAGCCCTCCTCTACACTTTTCAAACCGAGCTCATTTATCCATCTAAAATACCGGAGGGATCGCGGACGCATGTAATTATTTCCTCTACCCTTGACAATGTCTGGCACACCCTTCTGGCATTAACACTGAATTCCGGAATTGTAGGTTGATTTGCCTTCGTCTTATGGAATGAACAATTTCGAAGATCTTACTCTTACGGCTCAAGACGGATTGAAAATACGCGCATATAATATTATGCAACCTGACGAAGAGGCGACAAGAAATGCCAAAACGATTCTTTATTTACACGTATGGTTTGGAATGTATTACAACGCATTTCTTGGCGTAATCTAAAATCGTTGGTCTGCATTTTAGGCTAATGCAGGGAATATGGGTCATCGTCTCCCGATCGCGAAAGAGTTCTACAATCGATGCGGGCTAAACGTGTTCCTATTATCTTACCGCGGGTATTTTTATAAATTCCACCACTGTAGGGATTGAATCGCCTTTGACAATCCCCGTTTTCTCCTCCCCCTTTTTAGCTATGGACTGAGCGAGGGGACACCGAATGAGAAAGGAATGATGCTTGATGCAGAAGTATTTCTCCCTCTAATTGAAAGTTGTGCTTTGAATTGCCAGTTTATTTCTCTTTTTTTTTTCAGGCCGCACTGAAATACATTCGCCAACATCCTGTCCTTAAAAACACTACCCTCATCCTTTACGGTCAATCAATCGGTGGTGCTGTCGCCACCTATCTCGCGTCTAACTTTCAATCTCAAATACAAGGTGTCATCATCGAGAATACCTTCCTAAGTCTGCCGCAGCTTGTCCCGAACGTCATGCCATGGCTGCGGTATTTCACCTTCCTGTGCCACCAGGTCTGGCCATCAGAGAAATACATTCAGCAAGTGGATCAGGTTCCAGTGTTGTTCCTTGTCGGATCACGGGACGAGATGATCCCACCCAGCCATATGCGGCGCTTATATGCTCTCTGCCCATCATCCCGCAAGAAAATAGTGGAGTTCCCCCGAGGTACTCACAATGACACGTGTATACAGCGAGGATATTTCGATACTATTGTGGAGTATTTGAAGGAGTTGTAACAAAATAAGTTCATTCACAACTTGGAATAAACTGTTCTATTAGCCACTTATTTTTTTTTCTGGATGAAGTAGTTCGGAACGGGTTCAATTCAACCAATCCATCCACTCGAGAGACGAGAAAATCGATAAAAAATCCGAATGGAAAATTTAATCAGGTTTGATGAAAGTGTGGTACAAACAGAATATTCAGGCAAAATAAAATAAAAAAGTAGCACAATTAAGGAAAGTTATACAATATATATGAAAGAAATGCCAGAGAAGGAGCGGAGGGAGACGGCTAATAAAATAAGGGGGAAAAATTACATAGGTTTGGCACTAGAAACAACAAGGAATAAATATATGAAGCCCAAACTATAAAGATACAATCAAAGCAACAAACACTCATTGGTGTCTCTTATTTCCCTGAGCGAGCACATGGAAGTGCTCACGATAGGATCCACGACCATTATCGCAGACCTCGATGCGCTTGAACCATGCATCCTCAATTATCTCGGGGATTGTAATGCGGGTTTTTGGGTCAGGGTCTAGAATGCGGTACATCATCGACCGAGCTCCTTTGCCAAGCCTGTCAAAGGGCTCAAAGGTGCGAGTGCGATGGGCCTCTAGATATTGTTTGTAGCCAGGATCTTCAAGGGTCGCGGTTCGGAAAGGAATGCCTTGATATGTCATGCAGTAGTATACAATCCCTGCTGACCATACATCCAGCAGACGAGCGTCGTACTCGCCGCCGGAGAATGCCTCGGGAGCGATGTATGGCTCAGAGCCGCAAAGGCCGCGCGATAAATGCGTCGCTTTCTCCCAACCCACACGGAACACATCGGATACGCCAAAGTCCGTGATCTTCACATGGCACTGATCATCGAGCAGAAGATTCTCCGGTTTTATATCACGGTGCGCAACGCCATTGGAATGCAAGTAGTTTAATCCGTTTATAATTTGCTTGAAGCAGCAGTCTACCTCAAGGGTGGTCATGTGGCCGCTTTTGATAATGGAATAGAGGTCTCCTCCTGCGCAGAACTACCATGAATAACGAAAAAAAAAATAATTGCTTAACAGGCCTCTACGAACAATAAGATCGAGTAAAAATTTACCTCCATCACCTCACACCAATGTTGGTTTTCATCAAGCACCAAGTCGACTGTCTCAACGACGTTGACATGGTGTAACGACGAGCTGATGCAGAACTCGCTTGTGAGCTTCTTAATATACTCTTTTTCGGACTCGTTTTTCTTGCGAGCGCGGAACTCTTTCACCGCATACAACTTGTCTTGACTTCTCTTTTCGCCAACCGGGGGCTGAAGCTTATGAGCAAGTCGTACCACTGCTGTTGCGCCACGTCCGATGCATTCCTTGTCTCTCACTCCATACTTTTGGAAGAGCTGAGCTCTGCTTCTCCCACTGGTATCGCTTCTAGAGGAGGCTGAACCCTTACGGTTAAGGAGAGGCGCCCATAGTTGATGCAGGACCTGACGGGATCCACTTTCTTGCTCTTCTTCATTAGTTAGCACCACTGGAGCATGATCATCGTCATCATCCTCATGCTTCCGCCGCTCGGGGAACATTTTGTGGACAAAAGATTTCTTATTTGCCCCGGGGGTATTTGCCGGATATTGACGGGGGGAGGCAGGGACCGAAGCATTGTCTCGCTGCTGTTGTACGCGAGGAGAGATACTGGATGTAGAGGATGTTGTGGAGGAGGGAGGCGAGGCTGAGAGGGCATATTCGCTTCCTGTGCGTGGACATGACGCCTTCGAGTCGAGCTGAGGAAGCCCGGCTGATGAGGCGGTAGAAAAGACAATTCCAGCAGAAGAATTTACGGACATCTCCGGATCAAAGAAGTGTTTTGTGGCATCCCGCTTTGAGGTGACAGGGCGTCTGCGTACGTTACTATCGGCGGCAGGTGCCCAGAAGTTAGTTGTGAATGTGACCATGATTATGTGGGGAAAAGCAGGTATAGGGCTTTTGAGGAGGGGAGAGCAAAAGGGGAGGGGGGAGAGAAGAGTGTTTGGATTACGTTCGAGTATATAGGAAAATTGTTTGTAATAAGAGAAGGTTCAAGAAATGGAACGGCAATAGAAGGAAAAAAAAGAAATAGAAGAAAAAAAATACTCAGTCAAGGCTGTGTATGATTGTGATGCAGAGTGAGAGTTTTTCTATTCGCCGATATTCCCATCTCAATTTTGACGTCAGCGCAGATTACCCCTCTATTTGTTTAATGTATGACATATTAATCCATGCAAAAATGTGGTTGTAGAAAATATATCCGCTATCATTCTCACGACAAAACAGTAAAAAACGGGGAATGGGATAAACTAGCATCGACAACACATGCTCCGATTCCCCCTTAGGCGAGCTGGCGACGCTTTTCTGGTCTTGGTGACATAGAGGACTCGTGAGAAGAAGCATGACTAGTATGGTGTTCTCTGTGCATGCCTAAACCGATTTAAGGCAAGAGAACCCCTCACTGTAAACCCTATCTCTCGTTGTTGCATCACAAGAGCATGTGTTGTGCCAGTTCCAAGCGCAAAACAAACACGTTCAAACTCGCAGAAGCTCTATGATCTCCTCCTCGTGCCATGCTCTTACACAACGCAAAAATGGGAATTACAAAATTCTTGCGTTATTCCATATTTCGGATCCGTATCAAAGCGCAAATTAGACCCTATCCAACGACTATCCGACCTTGTCCTTGATTTGCAGACACTGAATTATCACCACAAACCCAGGTTTGTCTTTCTTTGTACACTTCTACAAAAGCTACAAGTTTCACAATGGGCGATCCACGCGATCCATTGCATTGCCCTAAGCATTATATACATATTCCAGAGAGCGATTATACTCTCCATCCCGCGTTACCATCTATCCATGATGCCGTAGATGTTGACTAAATCGTTTGGATATTCGAATTTTCTAAAGAAACTTCTAGATTAACACGCCCTCAACGAACAGATAAGGAAAAACAGACTCCCGTTAGGTAACCACGTTTTCCTTTCTTGATCGGGCAAGTTAATCTCGATCATAAAAAACCGGGGGAAACACATTATTTAGCGAGTAATTGTTACCCCCTTCTCTTTAATTCCTTTGTTGGTCATTGCACACAATCCTTTTGACGAGAAGGAAATGAGCCTTAGCAGATCCTCTCCGCTGCCAGGGAGTTCCTTTGGGGAGAAAGTGGTAGTTACAGAAGCTGAAATCGGGTTTGCGCAAGAAAACCAAGCACAGCCTAACACTAGTTCAAGCTCTAAACAAGAAAAGGCTAGCGTAACTACTTACATCAACTCGGGTCTCACCGACCAATCTCGAAAGGAAATCTCTCAATCGTCCGAGGCCATCCAAACATGTCCAGAGGAAGATCTCCAGATTCAAAAAGATGTCGAAGCGCGAAACTCCTCCTTATCCAGCTTCAGCCAAATATACAGGAAAACTATAGTGCCGGATGAGCTTATTATACAAGACATTATCGAGTCCAAAAATGCAATTGATCTTTACATCAGCGGGTATTGTTGCGAAGCGGAAGCAATATTACTTCGACATTATAGAAAACGCCTGTATTCAACGCTCAGTTATTCTGTGGTTCTTACGTTTCGTGCGCTCATGACATTTCATGAGGATGACATGGAGCGCGCTGCAAACGCATTTGAGGCCGCGTTTGCTATTGCCAAGTCGATGCGGAAATCAAATAAACCGCCCTGGGCTGAAATACTCTGGCGCGGGCCTACCGTGAAAGATTTAAAATCATTCACTATGAGCGAACGTCATGGAGTAATTATTCCTCCGCCTCGCTATGAAATCATGAAAAGAATAATAACTCCTTAATTTTTGATTTTGGATGATAGGAGTTGGTCTATGCAGAAACACGTCTATTCTTGGCTGGGAGAAATTTTCACTTGAAAAATAGAAAACGCGACTTGCTCAAGCTGTTATATTCTATAAAATGCGCCCAGACAATTTACTCATCCCTGCAGAAGTTCATCGAGGAAATAGAGCAAGAGGCGGATAATGGGGTTGACATTTCAAAGTACAACATCGATAAGGAATTCTCTCATGGGATTGCTCTGGTAATCCGACTCTGGATTTGTAGCAGCAAAACCTAGCGGATGAACATCTAACCTTATCCGTACATATTTCTAATACAGGGAGTAGGATTCCAAAACGTCCTGTTCTCTTTCACAGAGAAAATCAGGCCTAAATGGTCTTCGTTTGTGGGCCTTGTAGGAGATCGTGAGTTTGGGCTTATGACCCTAAGTGCGATAGGCAGTGCGCAAGAAGAGGTTGAAAATATGCCGCTGCTCGCGCGCGCAGCTCGTCGTGGAGATGGGATATCTCTGCGCAAGATCTTCTGTGATATTTTGCTGGCCGCCTATCACTTTTTGTTATCGAGCTTTATCCCCAATCCGAACTTTAATCTCAACACCGCAATTAAGTTGGCCAAAAATTTAAATCAGCTCAACCCACACTCATTGTTTTACCTCACCTTGATTGGTAAAGTTTACCAAATGAGCAGAGACACCGATACCGCCTTGAGGGTTTACAACTTCATATTCCGCGCATCCAAGGAAGAGAGAATATGGCTCCATGTCACACATTGGGAGGCATTTCTCTGCTACTGCTCAAAGTTAGACTGGGTCAAGGCACTACGCCCCATTAGTACATTAGCACAAGAGAGTATGTGGTCGAACGCTGGGTATCTCTACCACAAGGCCGTGGTGATGTACACTCTTGGACATGAGGCAAGCGAGGTGGAGGAGGTGATGCAAACTATTCAACACTTGGTATCGAAAGACTGGTTTCTGAAAATCCCAATCGAGGTATTTTCTATCTCCATATTCGTTTCCATTGCCCCCTCCCTTTTCCTTGCCTCGATGAAGCGCATGCATATAGGTTGCTAAAGATGTGTACTTGCTCTTTAATTCAAATAGAAATTCGTTGCAAGGAAAGCCCGCAAATTTATATTGCAAGGCTACCGTCTCTTTCTCCCCTTGCATGAACTCCTCTACATTTGGCATGTCTACGATCTTATGGATATCCCGGAGCTGCATATGTGTCTTGAATTAATCACCAACGAAATCGATTGGCTTGAACACTTACTTAGACGTGGTGTCCGATCTATCCCTACTAAAAAAGAGAAATCCAACCGGAAACAATTCCTGGCTTCTCCACCTGAGGATGGGCAAGACGCATATCCCGGCAATGACAACAACACCTATGTTAATTTTTGGGATGACTATTGCCTCGGCTACCTACTGAAGGGGGTGGTGGCTAATCGGCTCGCCTTTCGCCCAAGAAGAGATGCCAATACCCTTCCACCCTATCCAGCCTACTACAAACTGGCTCTTCAGGCATTCGATAAAACGCTTGCGCAGGGTTCCAAGATCGCGCTTGATCACTATATATTTTATTTCGCCAGCTTTGAGCGCGCTCGCACCCTCATGTACTTGGGAGACATTGGTGATGCCATGAGCGAGCTTCACGCTTTGCGTAAGAACCTGAACTTGCCCCAAACGCACGGGAAGTACTCGTTTAGGAAACTCCTTATGTTTCAGATTGAAAACGTGCTATTCGAATTACAAGAGCTGCGGGAAGCGATACAGCGCGATGGGGAGGAAGTCTTCATCACCTCAAATACCCCACCCAATCCTCGATCGAATCCGACGGATGTGTTCTTGAGGAGGAAGAGTGTGGGGAGTTGGAAGAGGGATCCGCGACACCGCGTTCTCACCGCTTCCATCAGCGAGTATTTCCGCAAGAAGGTGAAGGAAAAGGATGAACTGCACGAGAACCTCCCCGATATCGGAGACGTGAGTAGGCGTTATTTGCAGAGTCGGCGTTACTCGTCAAAAAAGGGCCCGGGGATCTTATAAACACTGCGCTGCTATGGCTGTCGTCGGTCCTCATTCTTCTTTGCCATGTAGCACTAAGCTCTACTGTATATAGTCCCTGACGAAAAGGAGACTAACTATTGTAAAATTGCTTGTACGAATTAATACGCATATTCGCTTCCAGGATCGCCGAGAAGTTTTATTTTTTTTCCTTTTTTTGCATTTTCATTAGAGAAGGATTAAGAGTAATATCCGCACATACTGGGTGGATCCATATAGGTCCATGTACAAAAGGATAGTCTCGCTGTATTTTTAATTGTCAATGAAGGTAGATATCACGAAATAAATAATAAATAAATAGTGAGATTAGAACAATAATAAATAGAAAGAGAATGTACAATTTGGTAAAGCAACATGGGCCCGGTGAGAAAAGTAGAGACAAAATGGAAAATGTACAAGGAGACTTGGTGGTAAAGCGCGACTCTTCTATATTAGGCCCCGTCGACCCCAGCTTCTCTCTTCTTCTTTCCCTCTATTGGTTTACAAATGCCCTTCAGCAATGGTAAGCATGTCCTGTAACATTCTACCATCTCTATGTTTGATGTCATTGAGAGCTCCTGCTTCGTCAACAAGCTCGTCGAATCCTAATCCGAGGGGACGGAAGGTTGCGGTGACGCGCCTCGATCCATTTTCTCCTCCATGGAATTCCCAAACCACTTGCCTCACACCATGTTGTACATTTCCCCACATTACCGGTAGTGCCGTCCGGAGCTGCTTCATGATTTCCTTTATGTGGCCAGCCACGTGCGTATCCATCTCTTCCACCAAGGCATTTGCCCGAGTTCGTAAGCACTGAGAGATATGCGTGGAGGAAGTGCACCGCGCAAGAAGCATTTCTTCTATCGCCTGGGCGAGCGGCGATGCAAATAGTGGAGAAGCTGCCAAGACGAGGGGAATTTTGTCCTTGACATAGGTGTCCACCGCGCCAGAAACTTGCTTTGAGAATACATCCAAATCCAGATCATAAAAATCGGCCTGGGACCGGTCATCCAGATGGGCCTGCTTCTGCTGTGGTTGTTCGTCAGCTGGGTATAATGAGGGAGGAGTCGAAGTGTAGTTGACTTGGATGGATTCTCGAAACTGCGCCCCCACACGACCCGTAATCTTTTGGAAAGTGGTCTCGAGAATTTCTAGGTAGTGGTTTGCAATATACGAGGCGAGTTGGTGCGTGTCCAGGGTGCGAGGCTCATCATACAGAGTAATGCGGGACAAATCGATGGGAGAAGTCTGGGCGAGAATCGGGATGATGAAGAGGACCCAGAGCACCAGTATCATTATGAAGAGCCCGAGAAAAAGAAGGGGATGGAATAGTGGTATAGCCTCGAAAGGGGATAGGTATAGAATACTAAAGAATGGAAGCTCACCGAGGGAAGAACATAAATAAGGGAATCGAATGGCCAGCTAGTAATGAGTGAGGAAACGGATGGAAAGCGCAACAAAACACGAGGAAACAACAAAGGCTACAAACTCTAGCGATAAACAACGATCAGATTCTAATGGGCCGTACCAGGTTACACCCCATAACGCTAAAAGAAAATCAGAACGTGGCGAGGCTCCCAACTTCTTAAAAATAGCCTTGGTCGTGCAAAATTTTGCACCTCCACTCTCAGCCATAGCCTCGAAATAAACTCGCACTGTGGCCTTGGATGGATTGCCTAAGAAAGCCACACGGAGGGCGTGATTTTGGAGGAAATTCGAGCAAGTTTGTGTTAGGTTGCAAGGCATTTCGCACTACTAGCCGACTCGTGGATTAGGATCTGATATTATTCATTTAGAAGGTGAAAAAACAATGGAAAATGATAAACAAAGAGTTGTGGAAGCACTCTTTTTTTATAAAAAAATCTTGCATGAAATAAGTAAAATGTCTTATGCATGTTTATAGGGAGAAGAACGCCGCACCCAAGGCAATAATTCCATATACCGCTGGCTCAAATCTTGAGCCGGCGCTGGTTCCGACAACACTTGGACGGGCAGCGAGGGAAGAGGATGCACTGGCGGCCGAGGAGATGGCGCTCGACGCAGAGGTAGCGACGGAGCTGGCAGAAGTGGCGGCGGACAAGGCAGACGAGGCGGCGGAGGTCGCGCTCTCCAGGGCAGAGGATGCGCTCACTAGAGCACTCGTCGCCGAGGCTGAGGCAGACTCAATCGAGGTGGCCTGCGAGCTCACAGCGGAGTCTGAGGCTGAGGCGGAAGCAGAGATGGGGTTAGACGCGGACGCGGACGACGCAGAAGTGGTGCCCAAGGCGTAGACGGAGAGCGCAAGCGCAAAGAGAGCAAAAACAAAGCAAACGAACTTCATGTCTGATCAAGCAAAGGAAAGATTGAGACTGGATGGCAGGCCAGGAGATAGAAGAGAATTAACTAGAGAACAAGACAAGCTAGAGGAGGTGTCGGGTGCCTTATATATTCACCCGCTTCATAGTTCAAATAACTTCCATATACAAGGCATGGATGCAGGATGCTTGACAACCGCGATGGGCCAGCAAATGGAAAGGGATCGCTGAGCGTTTTATTATTAAGTTTGCAATTCGGAGTTGGCCATTCTTGCATCATTATGTCTTCTGCTTTTGAATCCTGTTGCAGTGAGGTTAGAATGCGTCGATCGATAATTCGAGCATTGCACCCAGACCAGAGAGGGAAAGGGGGGGGGAGGGAGGAGAAGGTGGGAAAAGGCCAAGATTTGCAACATGTTTGCAACGAGTTTTTCTCGTTTTTGTTTTGGCTTGACCCGAGGGTTTTAATTAGTTCTACTCAATGATGCAAGCTTGAATCGGGCCTCAATTTAGCGCTTCTTATATTTCTTAAATTAGTGATAGTGATTGTCTCAATTAATTTAAACCGCCCTTGGAGCCAGTTCTATCTCGTTCTTGATCTTAGTCCTATTCAGGAGTAGGGGGAATGCGCAGTTTGCGCAATTATTTATATCTCCATAAGAAGAGTGAAAAAAGCCAAGAAGATGATGCCCGTAGGGCCGCCCACAAAATGACAATTAAATAGGGAAGGCAGGTTGGTGCTATAAATAAAAGAAATATAAAGCAGGCACACAAGCCATTAGTTCTTGGTACCTTTGTCAACCTGAGCCTGATATCCCGCTCAATGGCTGGTACAGACCGAGTCGCCCCGCAAGCCTCACATTGCAAGAAATAGATGTGCGTTTCTCTCGTCAGAATAGTGTCCGGTGATCTGCAGGTCTTGCATGTCACAAATTCGACGATATAGCGACGCAGGATGTTCTCAATCTACTTCTGCTGGAAGCGTCCCTTGATCACCAGGCGCCGACTTCCGTCCACCGACCCGCTTGTACCCAACTCAGCAAATAAGGACTGGATAACATGATCGGGAGAGCGATTTATCCTAAGGGTATACATTAGCAATATAGTCAGAACAATCCGGTACCATCAATGGAACGTTGTAGCTTCATATGAAAACCAACTCACCTCTTGCAGATATCGTGAAGATTGGCAAAGATGGTTTGCCTACTGCCTTCTCCAAATACTAGTGGGGGAGACATTGAATGCCGCCGCTTTTCTCCAACAAGCTCGGAGTTGTTATGACCCAATATTTTGAAGAGGCGGGTGAGCAATTCATGATAAGCATAGTCCCGATTCAACTCGTGGCACGCCCTCTCATTAATCACAATCTTGTTGCCTCCTCATATTTTTTCCCCCACTTTATTCGTCCTAAGATCACCTTCAAGGAGAGTAGTCTGAAACTTCCCATGGCTACTATTCTTCTTCTTGGCTCTCCTCTTTCTCATCCCGCTAAAATCAAGTATATCCTGTGTTTCTGGGATGAGTGGCTGCGTTTTTGGTTAGTTGTATTATTATTATTATTGTAGGCTCACATTCAGTATGGAAGATGATGGTTTTTATACTTCAAAATTAGAGTTGGTGTGATTTCGTGTGATTAATTTTGAGGCTGTTTCTTGCTCTAATTCCCAAGTCAACCTGTGAAGCGGCAAGCATTCCGATAAAAGTAAAGACCAACCCAAAAAAAAACAAATTAAAAATTGAAGAGGGAAAAAAAGTATATTGTTTTTTAAGCAAAAATAAATGCAGATACACAAGCAATCATTTCTTTGGCCGCTTGCCAATCTGGGCCTGATATCCCGTCTTAATGGCGGTGACGGACCGTGTCGACCCGCAAGCCTCGCACTGCATGAAGAAGATACGGTTTTCTTTCGTCAAAATTGTGTCTGGAGATTTGCAGGTCTTGCACGTCACATATTCGACGATATAGCGACGCAGAATGTTCTCAATCTGCTTCTGCTGGAAGCGTCCCTTGATCACCAGGCGCTGGCTTCCGTCCACGGACCCACTTGTACCCAACTCAGCAAATAAGAACTGGATAACATGGTCGGGAGAACGATGCATTCTGTAGTTAACATTAGAGTTAGTTTCATTCTGTCTCAATATAAAGGGAGCAGACTCTGATGGGAAATCAGCATACCTCTTGCAAATGTCGGGAAGATTGGCAAAGATGGTTTTCTTGTTGCCTTCGCGGAATACTGATGGGGGGGCGATTGTATATCGTCGCTTTTCCCCGACCAGCTCCGGGTTGTTCTGGCGCAAGATTTTGAAGAAGCGTGAGAGCAATTCACGATAAGTATAGTCCCGATCCGACTTAAGCCATGCCTCCTCGTCCACCTCAAACTCATCGCCTTCGCCCTCCTCCTCTTCTTCTGCTGCGAAATCTCCTTCCTCGCCCTCTTCTTTATCAGCTGCGTCCTCTCCTTCGCGGAGTTCCGCTTCAAATGCCTCCAGATCGATATTCTTCTTCTTCTTGGGTTTCTTCTTTTTCATCTCACCAAAATCAAGTGACTCATCAGCCGCTGCTTCTCCCTCCTCTTCTCCAGGAAGTGGCTACAAGTGGAAACAGGGTTTAGAAATAGGAAAAAGAGCAAAAATAAAGGTGGATTTTGTGGGTTTGGAGTAATCACCTCTGATGGTTTCGGTGTTTTCTTCTTCTTTTTCTTCTTCAAACCAAGGAAATCCATATCCTCCTCTTCGCCCTCAGCGGCTGCTAAGTATTCGATTAGTATGAAAAATCAAGATCAGCACGCATCTCCTTTATATAAACAATAGAACCAATCTTACGCGCTTCAGCATCGTTATTCTCCTCGGGCTTGGATTCCTCTAGATCTTCAGCGAAATCCACATGCTTCTTCGGCTTCTTTTTCTTCTTTTTCAAAGAGAGATCAAACATCTGTTGGATTAAAAGAACGCCTCAAGTTAGAATTGCATGAGCCCTGATCAAGTCCAATGTGACCCAATCCTATGTATTCGTTTCAACCCATTTACCTCTTCCTCAGCTTCGGGATTCTCTATTTTAGGATCGTGCTCTTCTGACATAGTGATTGTGCTTTTTATAGGATAGATTATGTGAATTACTCAACCACCAAGGGATACAACAACTCTTGTAGAGCAAAAAGAAAACTGGTGCCTATGATGATTTATTTTGAAAAATTTTCCCGCTGTAAATCCAAGCCACTAAATGCAGCGGCAAATATAATTTCGATTCGCGAAAAATACTAGCTTGAAGAGCCAGCATGAGCAGAGCGTTACTACGGTGTTTGTCACATAATTTCCATCGAATTAGAGTGAGTACAGGGGTTTTAGTGCCCTTGGCAGCTATTTCGTCGTTAAATGGGCTGCGGCTTTAGATAGCAAGGCATAGCTGTGTCATTCCAAACTATGGGCGAACATTTCATACGACCAATGAGCCTCCTTTAACAGAAGAGCAGCGAGGATATCGTGTTTTATTCTTTGGATCCGATGAATTTGCATTGAGGCATCTCCGGGCCCTCTTGGAAGAGAAAGGTTTAATTACTTTTATCCAAATTTGCCGTGTTTAGCTGTTGTTTATTAGGTTTGAATAAACAGGGCGAGTCAATGCAGCCATAAAAACATTAGAAATTATCACTCCAGAACCAAAACTGGCCGGGCGCAATTTGAGAAATGCAGTAAAAGGTTTGATCACTGTCCAGTGCTACCCTAAAATCCCTGGCATCCTTAATACCCCCTTGTACTTATGCAAGTAGTTCCCGTCAGATCATTTGCAGAAGAACAAGGACTCATCGTCCACAAAGGTCCTGTCGAAAGCATGAGAGATTTTGTTCTCCCCAAACCTGCCGATTTACCAGGTACCCCGTATGACCTTGGCGTCGTAGTCTCCTTTGGCTATTTGATCCCGCCAAGAATAACCCGGGCGTTTCGTCTAGGGGCAATCAACGTTCATCCTTCGCTACTGCCAAGATATAGGGGAGCAGCTCCTATCCAACACGCAATATTAAATAATGAGATTGAAACTGGTGTGTCCATCCAGGAGCTGGCAGAGGAGTTTGATGCCGGACGAATACTAAAACAAGTCAAAGTGGTACCGTGTCTTCTAGATCGCTCGAGGTTTAATCGGATAGAAAAAGGCCCAATTAACCTGTTTTTTCTTTTTATTTGATAGCCAATCCCGAAAGACGCGGCCTTCGACTCTCTTTCTAGGCTCCTTGCAGAGTATGGTGCAAGTGCGCTCGTCGATGTTGTGCAGAATCTCGATCATTATCGAGCCAACTCTATCTCACAGGACTCATCCCAAATCACGCACGCTCGAAAGATACAGAAATCAATGTCGGTGGTGGATTGGAAACAAATGGACGCTGACGAAGTGTACCGGTTACATCGTGCAATAGGGCATCAAGTAGGACGCAAACATGCAATTGCTGTATCCTCTTTGTCAGTACTGATTTTTGTTCTTCTTTAGTTCCCTTTGAGAACCCAATTTGATGGGAAAACCGTCCAACTCCTCCAGCCTTTTCTCCCTCCAGCTTCCACCCATAATAGTTTCCTTCCTGGCAGTGTCACGCTCACTCCAGATGCTATCCTTATTACATGTGCTGATGGTTCACAAGTGGGTTTTAGAAAAGTGAAATTTGAAGGACGGGGAGCGATTGGCCCAAAGGACTTTGCGAACGGGTATCTGATGAATGGCAAAGAATCGGTGCAGTTCGGGCACTGAGCCGCGTTGTAATGCAATTACCTGGGAGTTTCTGGGATTCTGAATTTTGTAGTGTCTTCCAAAATCATCTTCGAACAATTATACCATGTTTCCGCATCCACAAAATCCTGTTTCTATTCAACTAATCTGAAAATCCCCTGTTATACATGTATGAAAAAAGAGAAGGGTTCTGTGTATAAAAAAAAGAAGCAGAAGAAAAGATTTAATAAATTAAAAAAAGTTATTTGCTACATAAAAAAAGAAAAAGTGTATGATATGATTATTCCGAGTCTTCCAGGCGGCTTTCCTTTTGTGCATCCAATAGTTTCCCCTTGGAAACATTTGTGTTCATCCCCTCTCCGTTCTCCGTTGTCCCATACGCCTTAATGAGCTCCAGGACTTCGAGGTGCATCTTCTCTACCCCATCTGCCCACAGGAAATCAAGGTGCTCCCACATAGGCATTTTCTTTACTTTGACCGGGGGAGGTAGATCACGCAAAAGGACGTCGATGTCCACGAGGGAATCCGCAGTACCGTAGAAGATGGCAATAGGCGTCTGAATCTAAATTGGAGAGAATGGAAACAACCATTACCATATACCGGAAAAGCCATAACCTTAATTGTATTTCTTACCTGCTGAGTAGGGAATCTATGAGGAGAATGGCCGTCGGCGGTAGAATAGTATGGTAAGCGAGATGGCATCTCATCGTACATCTTGCATCACGGTAAAGTTTGGTTAGAGTTCAAGAGTCTACATAGTTTTCGGGAAAAAATGTGTCAATGCTCACCTGGAATCTTCCAGTGCGAAGGATCTGGAACCAGTGCTAAAAGAAGAAAAAGCATTTCGAGAAATCAGCCAGAATAACTTTAGATTTCACTTCCACTCCACATACCACAATCGATCGCACGCTGGTGAAGCTGTAGAGGTGTTGATAGGCAACGTTTTTTTGGGCGGGTGTCATGTTACGCCCCGTCCAACCAAAGAGGAAATTGCAAGACATGTCAATGAGATAAGCGAACAGAGGTGGCGGGAGCACCCGTTGCCAGAAGAGTGCTGCAGACAAAGCGCTCTTACGACCAAAAAGCAAATAGATTACGGCTGGGGTAGCCTTTACCACCGCATCGATCCAGGCGTTCTCAAGACCATGCGGTGTCTAAGCAGGTCAAATATAACCGAAAAAAAAAGGAAAAAGTTGAGGAAAAAAAGTTAGCCCACATGATATATGTAAAAGGAAATATGCGGGAAATTTATACCGTAGCAGGTGCAAGGGCAACAAAGAGATTGATTTGCTTATTGAGTAGAGGATTAATAGAGAGGGCGGCGAAAGCCATTGCAGTTCCTTGACTGAAGCCTACATAGGAGCAGGAAGGAGCGCCGGTAATCTTGAGAATATGCTATAAACATAAAAGGTAAAAAAAATCAACGGAATAGCTCCGAATACAGTTCTACTATTTCAGATATTCACATCAATGGTGTCTGGCAGGTCATACAGCGCAAATTCATCTAGCGAAAATTCCCAGAAAGGCCGAGAGTGCGGTTTGCGCTGCAAATGTTTGAGAGAATATTTATTCCCTCTTAAGTTTCCTAGCCATACATCATATCTATTGCGAAAAATTTTCTTGTTAATATACTTTTTTTTCAATTTAATAGTGATTAGTGGATGCTTACCCAGCATCCGCCAGGATGAACGGCAAATTTTGTTTCTCCTCGGTGCATGCAACCCAGACCTCGCTGTTCATCATAAAGCCGTGCATAAGAAGGACGACCGGTTTTCCGGGGCGTTTGCCGTTCTCAGCCCTCTGATCAGCATTCTCATTCTTGCCACCTGGAATGCGGAATAGGCCTAGAATGTAGTCATCTCGAGTGGTAACAACGTGGTTCTCAACAGGATATCCCCTTTTTAAAGTAGCCATGATTAGTATTATAAAGGCTATGAGAGTTTAGGTAAATTCAAAGAGACTTACCATTTCTTCACCATATCAACGAAATCCTCAATTACCTCCAACTTCTTTGTCTTGCCCGATGGCCCAGTGCGATATAGCCATGGAAATAGGCTAATGGGTAAAAAAAGGGGATGAGTTAGGATCAGCATTGTCAATAAGTAATAGCAAGAGGTTGCGGCATCGAGTAGCTTGTAGCTTACCTCCTAAGGACATTTTCAAACATCTGGATCACAAATTGTGGTAACAGGGTCACCACAATCCGCAACAAGCCTTCGAGCAGGAGGAAGAAGCTTGCCGCAACGAGCGCCTGCAAAATGTACAATGGGAAATGACGGTCAGATGATAACCTGAAACTACTCAACCGCTGACACTGCTAAGCAGCGTTACCTGATAGTCTCGGAACGTCAGTCTATTGAGTATTGGGATAGACATAGTTTAATGGCGAAAAGAGGGTCAAAAGGCTAACGGTACTACTAGGAGAAACAAAATAGAAACATGTTGAAGGAAAAAATTAAATTCCCTAATTACGCCGGACAGTCACAAACTCCATATGAAATGATTCCAAAACCTAAACGATTCGGAGACTAAAAGAAATTCGAAGAGTATTTCTATCTTTCTAAAGGCAGAGATGAATCTTGGTATATACTCGAGATATGCAGAAATGTACACACAAAAAAAAAAACATTAAAAACACATCGCCTACAACAGCAATTTTCTAGATTTGATATATAAAGGACTAAAACTCCTCTTTAAAAAAATTAAATTGGATATCTCTCGTGCTTGCAGCCTGGCATTCGCTGCGCACCTTGTGGGCAAGTCGGGGTGGCCCACAGTAGAATACGCCAATCTTGACACGCTTACGAGGGTTGTTCAAAAAATGATCCTGCTGGGCAACCTCAAGCTTGATTTGCTTGAACACATGGTTAAAATCGGGGTGGCCATAGTTGGTACGGGTAGGGAGCAATTCAGAGTCGGCGAGGTCGTCTCCCAGAAGAAGCTCACACATACTCTCGTCTAGCACTCGCGCAGTAAGATGTATGTGAACTCTGAGGAAGTCGAGCCGCGAAAAAGCCTCCTCCATCGATTGTAGGAGCTTATGAAACCATTCGAATGCCTAATAGAAACGGTTAGCTGGAATTCTTCCCAGGAGCACGCCGCCGAAGAAGCCTTACCTGCATGTTTCTGTAGATCCATATTAGCTCAACTCGTTGAAGTTTAAATAACTGGCCCTGTTTGTACCGAATCCTAGTGAAAAGGAGGGCAGAGGTAGAATCAGAGCTTGGATGACATGCACTATCTCGATCTGCATATTGCAACCCTACCATATGTGCTTCAAAATGCTGGCAAATGGTGTCACGCCTATACCAGCCCCAATCAATACCACTATCTCGTTGCTAAATACATCCTCCGCTGGGGCGCCAAAGGGGCCATCGATGAGTAGCTCGGGTAGAATCCCATCGCTGTGGGAGAGTATGCACCGCTCCGATCCAGCAAGGAATGAAGGAGTTCCGTACCCTAGGAGCTCTCCCACTGCCCGTGTCCAGTCTCCCACAAGCCGCATATGCACCGACAAGTACTCCTCATCTGGGGACGAGGTGATTGTAAATGGATGCCACTGCCACCTGGATATGGCCGGCATATTCAAAAATATATACTGTCCTGGACGGAAACGCAAATTGGGTTTTTTAATTCGTAGCTCAATGACATCCCACGGATGGGCAATGGCCTCTGCAAAATACGTTGTCTGCGTTGCACGGATCTCCCGCATGACACGCTCTCCAATATAGATGCAATACCCAACCACGATACCCACCCAAGAATTGTATCCACGGCACTTTCCATCGTCCGTGTGAACAAAGCAACCTTTGGCATGGAGCAACGCACATAAGATGAACAACAGAGAGAAGTGATGTGTGTACCAGAAAGTCTCGTAGCTAGTGGAACGCACACTCTGCACCGATGTTGTATACATAAGCACCATCAGCAATAGCATCAAGTTCCCAGTGGTACCGCCCCACGACGAGTAGTGCAACTCAATGGCCTTTGCTCTTCCCAGCTGCTCGAGTGTTGCGAAGTTGACATAGTGCGCTGCAGCGTGCACCAATGCAAAAAAACACATGGTCCATGCAACCACCTTATGAAACCACACGTTTTCATCAAAGTCCACCCATTGGCCAAATCTCGATCGCAGAAAACGGATGAGGGTACGACACATGGGCAGGAGAATTAGAGACAGGTCGAGCGAGAGTGCTAGCCCAGCCCCGCGAGAAATTAGGACGCTGAGCCCAATGTCATTGAGTCGAGAGAGTTCTGGGTCAAGCTTCTGCTTGAAAAAGCCACAGATGAAGAGAAGGGCATGCAGGATGAGCCAAAATGCCAAGAAGATTTCCTTCCGTGACACTAGAGTGATCATATCATCTGGTGTGAATTTTGGAGGAGATAAGTAGGGTAAGCATTAATTTGATTAAATAGGTATATGGTCTTTAAAAGGGGGTGGCTGAGCCTGCAGGTTCCAAAGAGCAAGTCAGCCATGCTATTCTTAGCACTTTTGGTTATAAATTATAGCTTACAATACAGTCCCCAAATAGGTAAACTGCGGGAATGGGGATAAAATAAATCCCTTCAGATACCGTACGTAGTCAAGTTTGCTGCACTCATTCCATCTTTCAATGGTAGCAATCAAAATAAACCTGTCATCACTGGGATTTATTCTGCCGGGTATTGAACCTACGGCAGCAAGAGCCAAACTGAGGCGAGACTATTTCAATTAGCCACTCCCTCAAAATAGCCTCGAATTTTTTTCCAAAACATATCTACATTATGAACAGGTGGCGCAGCACAACTAGAGTGTTTACCAGGCTTTTCTTGGGTCTCAGTGACTATCAATAATTGATAGTCACTGAGACCCAAGTATTCCTTGCATGTAGTTATACAATTATTGTATAACTACATGCAAGGAATACTAAGCGGCTACAAATATCTGTAGCAAAAAATTCATAAAGAGAAATCAAAATACAAAAAATGGGAGATCAAGGAGTGGATTTGGCGAAATAGGTGGCGATCTGGAGATATCTAATATTATCTATAAACACAACCGCACTCTTCCACAATATATCTCATACAAATCCATGACAAGCGAGAGTAACAAAATACGTCCCGAAAAAAATAATTACACTCAACCTCAAAATTACTGTATATAGTTAGATTTTGTAGAAAGGTCATATTTATTTGTGTATAAATCAAAGAGCAGCAAAAAAGTCAGAACGACTAGTTTCGGATGGAAGATACAGGATATTCAATATTCATGTATGGGAGAGTATATTGCAGTTATTCCTGCCTAAAATCTGAAATGTTACAATTGTTCACAACTTCAATATCGCATTTCAAAATACACTCATCCTCCTTAAGAACGCAAAATGGCAGCTTTCTCACGTTCTTTAAAGTCCTTAACTCGTCCTCATCTAAGCCTGAAATTCTGCCTACTTCTATTGATAATGTAATATCCCCTGCTTTCATTGATATACCTTCGAAATCATTAGCCTTTGTGATAACATCTCTCCAAAGAATTGGATATTTATGTACAAATATATCGTATTTAATAATTTCCATTAGTATCTATACTAAGATTTAATTCAGGGGTTATAAGCATCACAAGTCGCCTCATTTTACTGTATATATCTTCTTGAAAAGAGGGCGACGCAAGAGTGCTCATGGCCTACATTATGTGAGTCACCCATTAGAATTCCTTCATATTGTTATATTAAAATCAACTCTAAAGGATGAGTTATTTATCTTATTTTTGTTTATCTCAGCGGTCATTGCATGAACACAAATGCTTACCCAAAGACAGGAAAAGTTACTCAGTTTCGCGTTCTATGAATACACTATCGATTAGAATCTGTCATCAAATATTAACAAAAAACTCTTAGTCTTTGTTACAGTTTAACTCTAAGAAAGCTAGTTGAATATCACAAGGGAAAGTCGATTTGAGAAATGCCACAAAGAAGCTGTTTATTATTTATACTCTTCATGCTAAAATGCGATGAAATATGAGGTTTCTAAATAAAATCTCGCAAGACCCCTTGTGCATATCACGCATAAACATATAAAAGATCTGTTACGTTGGCATTCTAGGAGGCAAACGTATGATCACAATATAAATAATGCAAAATTACCGTGGTTTTGGCCCAAAGTTGCCTCAATGAAAATTGGAAAATAAAATGCGTAAATAATGAATGCAGCATCTTTAGCATTGTATTTTTAGTATACATTTTAAGGTTTTAACTACAAAGCAGGCGTAGCAGTTATATCCTGTAATGCATGTGCGAGAGTAACAATCCAAGTGACACCAAGTGCCCACCCTCTAAGATTATGAGTAATGACTCGTGGGATATGCGTTTCAAAAATGGACAACATAATGACCGACAAAATCGGCCCAATAGATACGCACATTAGTGCCGCCAGGAGCAGCCTCCGTATTTCTCCTCCAGGTCCTTGAAGGGCTCTGGACCGCCATAAATAGGCTGCTGTGCCACCGGTGATTCCTTGGGATTCCGCAGGCACTCGACTTTTGTTAAGTTCGTGACAAGAAGAGCCGGCTCCAAAGTTGGGCCATGACGTTACCCTATTCGCATTTCGAACAATACATGATTACTTTTTTGACTATAATTATGACCAATGGCTTGGATTCCATAAAAGCCAAAACTAAACATAGACATGCGTTTCTCGGCGTTTTATGTGGCCCTAGTTGTATACAGGATGCTAGATCAAATGGTTTAGGAAAATAGCTCAATGAGTCTGGAGAAATCAGACCTAATCACTTTACATCAGCCGTATTCCATCGAACAGCATGAGGTTCTGATATGTGCCAGCAATGCATGGCGCAATTATATACTCGGTGGTCGCCGCGGGTGGAATCAATAAGGTATTGATGAGGTTTGGTGGTTTGGCAGCTTGGATAATTGCGCTGATACATAATTGTAGGGGCATATATGCTTATCCAGCTGCATTGCGCGATTATGATACCACGGTTGTGCCAAGGATATTGGGAGGTGGCCATTAATACTTTCAAATTTAAATGAATTCATTTTTCTGTATACTAGTGAAAGAATGGATGGTTGTTTTCGTATTCTCAATGCTACGCTGAACACCTTAATATCTTTCCATGTCAAAAAAATAGATTGCTTAGAGATGTGTGGATAAAGCAACTTAGGTACTTAGCGGTATGAGGCGAATAAGGCGAATAAGGCGAATAAGGCGAATGAGGCGATTCTCAACTTGATCGGGGGAATCTTCAAAGGATGGGGGCCATTTACTCGTCGAAATATATGCATCGATAACTATTAAAAATAAGTCACAGGGGGACGCCTTCTTTGTTAAGCTCTTCTCCGGTTCATTGCTTTCCTATTTTGCTTTTATACCTCCTTTTTTTTCCCGCCCTTTTATAATCTTTTAATGATAAAACAATGGAAAATATAGGGACTCTCCTCTTCGTTATTGCTCAGGCCATGAGCACCTTCTTTTTTGAGTTGCCCTTAACTTGGATACTGCTTGCCCGTGAATTTACCATTCGACTAAGATCTCTCCTATTGCCCTCACAACCGTCACCACAGAAAATTGTCATCGTCGGTGCAAGGCGAGTATCCTAAAGGGTGACTCCCTTTTTTTATAACTGCTCGAGATTTTGAATATGTGGATTATAGTTCAAGTATCGGCTACCACCTCGCCGCACAATATGCCAGGCGTGGAGTCAAGCTGTATCTTATTGATGAACCTGGAAGTGCGTATGGCTCTCTCTTTGTTTTATAACTCCCTCTTCTCACCGATCCCCCCAATATTTTTTTCCTTGCTCTGTTACCTCTTCTATCTAACCATATGCATCCAAAGAGAATCTCGATGCCATATCGCAGGAACTCTTCACCCATCGGGGCGCCGATGTCATCAAAATCACGCCTCCCACCTTCACCGATTTTGCCACCGAGGCGCGTCGTATCTGGGCATTCCCCGAGTCCGCCCCTGACCTGTTCATCGTGACGCTTGACAAGATTGGCTATTTTCAGGAGGCTACCGAGATGGAGGAGGAGGAGTGCTGTCGGATCATCAACTATAATCTTTCGGCCATGTTTCGCACACTTTTTCCGGTCTACCGGCTGATGCTGGAGCGGGGCCGGGGCCGAATAATTATCGTCGCGTCGCTGGCTGGGGTGTTTGGTCCACCCAATCTCCTTGTGTAAGCAGTCTTGTCGCTTGGGGATTTTTTGCCTCTATATTATTTTGCTGTTTTCCTGAGAAAAAAGCACTCAAACTAAACCGCAATGCTGCCCTAAAGATATAACTGTACTAAAGCAGCGATGCTCTCCTTCGCCCGAGATTTTCGCGCCATGGCTGAGGAGCGAGGCATCGGAGTGAGTGTTGCCATCCCGGGCTTTATTAACACGGAAGAAATGCGTAGTGTTCGCACGGGTATTCCCCCGTTTACTTGGATGAACCCAGAGTACGCGGTGAGTACCCTATCCACTTCACGACGGCGCGCAATGCGCAATTCATCTTATTAAAACACGTTTATTTATATATGAATTGGGGTTCAGGCCCGTGCCATTAAGCAGGGTATCGATCAAGGGCTTCCAGTGATTGTGTTCCCCTTGGCCTTGGCGTTGCCTGTCTACGTCGCCTCTACCCTACCCCCAATCTTTCAAAATTATATCGCAAGGATGTGGTACAAGCTACGGATCAAGGGAATTGAGAAGGCTTAAAAAGGCCCCGACACAACGTTTCTTGTATAGCAAGATGCTTTAATTGCGTAAAGTAACAAACCAGACCATTAGGGAATAAAAAAAGTACTGCGGAATTAATGAAAAGATTGCATAGTAAATCATAGTGAACAATGAAAAAAACAAAAATAGTAAACATAAATATTATTGATAGAAGAAAAAAAAAGATAAAAATGATCCAAGATTATCCTGATGAATTTGGGCCATGAAGTTTTCCCAAAATTTAAGTTAGCAGCGTCTATACTTCATCAGGTTTATGAACCATGTCGGGCTCGTCAGGCTTGAACTGCTGGACCTTGACCCCCAGCGTTGTTGGCATTGTGGGGTGAGGAGCTTGCGGGGGTCCTAGGTTGGGAAGTGGCTGTACCAGGCCCTGAGCTACTGGGCCAATCTGTTCCTGAACTTGCTCCCCTTGTGATGCTGGCCAGGAAGGAGGCATCGCCTGCTGTGGAGCTAGACTGAATGGTTGCGAAGCCTCTCTTGCAGCGCCATTTTCTAATCCTTGGGTTCCGTGAGGTGTTGGCCAGGCTGGGAGTGGAGCTTGCTGTACCGCCTCCGATGGCGGAATATTTCCGTATTCCTGCGCATCCTTCCCTTGCGATTGTACACCAGGAGGAGGGGAGGCTGCCAGATACTCTGAGCTTGGTTGCTGCGCCGTTTCAGTTGAAGGTATATTTCCGTACTCCTGCACATATTGTCCCTGTGAAGTAGGCAATGTGGAAGTTGGAGGGGAAGAAACTGGAGGGGCATGTTGTTGCTGTATGCTCGGCTGTTGTGTCATTGGCTCTGTAGGTGCGTTTCCGTATTCTTTCGCATTAGCCTCCTGAGATGTTGGCCAAGGGGGCGGAGACGATTGCAGATGATTTTGTCCTGATGGCTGCACGGCCGCCTGCGGCGGTAGATTTCCGTATTCTTGCACAGGAGCCGGCTTGAATTCTCCCGCGGATGTTGCGGCCTGCGTCATAGGCGGGTCCAATAATGCATTTTGGGCTAACGAGTTTTTTGCGAGTTTTTGCCTCCGACGACGTAACCAGAGGAATATCGCAATAATCAAGGCGAGAACTAGAACAACTCCAACCACCCCTCCAACAATGGGCCCGATCGGTGTTGAGGATGATTGCGATTGGGCATTACCGGGATTACCAGGGTATGAGTTTGACAAACCCGAGGTGGCGGCGGATGGGTATTGCGTTGGAGTAGGAGCATAGTATGAATTCATGATGTGAATACTAGTTTCGATCGGGGAAGATGAGCCGCTGAAAAGAAAGAGGGGAGGCTGAAAGTTAAGCTGAAGATTTGGAGAAAGAAAAAAAGTGCAAAAATAAACTAGCCAGAATACTGGGGAAAAGTGGAAGAACAAAAAAAAAAAGTGGAGCGCGAATGGCTAAGTGCGGCAACCAAGGCTTCATTTCCTATTCACTGCTTTTTATAACTTTTGCTTCGATTTGGAAGCGCGATCACACAACCATTTCAAGCCTCGATGCGTGTCTGGGCTCCTCCAATTAGCTTCGGATTCTATAGCCCCGTTTTTGGAAAAAGGCCCAAACCTCACTGAGTGGCTCGTAATCTGGAAGGAGCCGCTTCCTTATTGGATGACAAGGGAGGCTGCAGCAAGATGCCAACCAAAAATAAAAAAACGGGATGAACATATATGGCGCATGCTATTGATAAATAATCAGAACCATAGAGCATCCCTGCTGATACAAATAAGCTGCGCGCTTGGTCCCGTCCGCTTCAACCTACGAGTAGGCACACCCTTCTTTCCGAACTGCTTGGAGCTTGGGCAATTATTGGGTCTGAAACATATTGCTTACACCGTCGCAACCCGTGCAGCATTCAATTTAATGTGATAGCGAACCTAAACTAATGACACCACGGCTTCTCCAAGTCCAGTTTAGAGTGCATCGGCAACACTCTCTCCAATTCCTTGCCACTGGTCACCATCCTAGAGTTCACGCCATCGTGCTCGATCGACACCATACATGCATGTAGCCTGAACCAACGGCGGCACCACCCTCGCAAGGCCCGACCTCAAGCGCCCCCATAGGATGACCGAAGCTCTGCAACTCGCACGCCCAGACTACAATATGCGAGTTGAATGGGGCCCGAATGCCTGGAGACACCCAAATCTCCTGTGAGTTGGGAAAGGTAGAGGTGTTTTGCAATTATTTTCTTGGAGTCATCGAGAGTATACGCTTCATCAGTGCGAGCCGAGCTATTGAATCATGTTCGGCGCGCACAAAGTGCCCTACGTTTCAGTCGGTGCTTATTGATTTTCTAATCTAGCCACCGAGCAGGAGATCCGCCGACCTATAGATCCTTTCCCCCTGTCACTTGGGCTCGCACTTATTTCCAGGATGAAAAACAAGGTGAAGATCAAGGAAACAGATTTATTGAGGTGTCGCTGGAAAAAAAATACGTTTCTTTTGTAGATTTACGATTCGATTTGCATATAAAAAAGCACATTGAACATTAGCGAATAAAACACGAGATACTGCGAAAGGTGAAAAAATTTCATAGCAGAGCCAAGTGAAAAAACCATGTCGAAGTTAAATATCATTATCTGAGGACTGCATGTATGCGTATTAAAGGAGGCGGGCTCGCTCGTATCGTTCGATGAAATAGATACTATGGGTATTTCCAGAATTTAGTCCTTCTTTTCTTCATCTGGTTTATGAACGGTTTCGAATTCGTTGGGTTTGAACACCATCGCTTCAGGTTCGTTGGGTTTAAAGCCTGGGCCTTTGGTCCTCTGCATTGGAGGCTCTGTAGAATGAGGTGGTTGTTGGTGTTCCGGGTGGGGAAGCTCCTGGGCTGCGGTAGAATCATAGCATCTATTTCGCTCTCCTCGCTGTGTTGAACTTTCAAAGGCCGCAACATGGGACCGTTCCAGGTCTAATGTTTGCGAAGGTTCACCTACCTTGCCGGCATCTTGAGTTCCCCTATACACTCCCGAAAAATATGGCGGATCAGGAGGGGACATTTGCCGTTGCCCTAAGCTTGTCCGTTGAGGAGGCTCCTGCGGCAATGTTTCTCTTATCTCCTGTATATGCAGTGCTTGTGCAGGTGCCCGGGTAGGAAGAGGAGTTCGATGAACTTCCTGGTTAGTTGGCTCCGCAGCCTCTAATGATCCTATGGTTCCGTATTCCTGCGCATACTGACCCTCTGATGATGGCCATATAGGAGGCTGCACTTGCTGAAGATTCTGACTTGATTGCTGCGCGACTTCCTGCGGTGGCAACTTTCCGTAATCCTGCTTATCTTGAGCCTGTGATGGTGACCATTTAGGGGGTGTGGGAGGAGAAAGAGGCTGAGGAGAATGTTGCTGTAGGCTTGGTTGTTGCGCCATGGAGTCTCTTGCTGTGGCCCCATGCTCCTGAACATCCTGCCCTAGAGATGCAGACCAAGTGGTTGGAGGCGCTTGGTGCTGTCCCTGTCCTATTGACCGCATGGGCGCCTGAAGCGGCTTCATTCCATTTTCCTGCAGAGGAGCCGGCGGGGGTTTTCCTGCAGAAGTGGTGGTCTGCGTCATAGGCGGTTCTAAAAGTGTATTTTGCACTGCATGATTGACAGGCCTATGCTTCCGAAACCAGAGGAAAATTCCAGTAGCTAAAATGAGAGCTAGCACGGCCCCAATTATCCCTCCTACTATAGCTCCTATCGGTGGCGAGTATTCTTGCGATGTAGTGGCAATAATGGGACTCACATAACTCGATGGGGTAGGAGGATAAGAATAATATATGGAGGTCGATGTTATGGGTGTACTTGTAGGTGGAATGCCCATGATGTTGAATGGCAATTCTAATCTACATATGAGCAATTGCGATGACAAAGAGAATGGAAATTCAAATGGAGAGGCTAAGGAAAGGAAAAGGGAATAGGGAAAAAAGAGAAAAGAAAAGCTATACGTGTGTATTGAGAAGAAATGGAGGAAACTTTACAGAAAGAAAACGTAATGGGAAGCGCGATCATACAATCTTATCAAGCTTCGGTGTGCCCGGGTTCATCCATTTCAAATTAGGCTCGGAATCCATAGCCCCGTTTTTGGAAATAATAGAGTTTAATCCTCGTCGAGCGGTTCGCGTTCAAGGGAACGCCGGAGGCTCCTTAGGTGGTTAGGACGGTTGCAGCTAGGTTATTCTGCTAAAGATACATATGGATGGAGGGTTCCATGATCAAAGAATTTAGAAAACTCATTCGCATCTTCATTCCACCCATATGCGCACAAGTACCAACGGAAGACGGGATATCTTCTAATGGTGTCAAGCCACAGGCAGAACTCTTCTCTTTTTCGAGGTTGAAGCTTGTGCAGCTCTTGAACGCGTGATCCGCTGTGTATATGGAGGGTTGCTATGTAAGCAGCGTTCCCTCGAGAAAAGGCACCCTCTGAGATGGCCTGATATCACACGTTCAACTGTCCAAATCCTATGCTGCTGTTGCATTTCCTAGAGTCCAAGGCATTAGAAACGACCAGTGCCCTCCATGCACATTATCTGAGACGACTCCACCGCCACCCCATAGCAGAACACGATCGCCATCGATCCTGCAAAACTTTAGCGAGTTATGCAGTGCGTTGTGCGTAATCTGCATTACGCGAGTTTAAATTGCTGGATGACTGAAAAGACAGTTTCAAAACCCCATTCGAGAAATAGGGAGCAAAGAGTAGATGCGATTCCATTATCTTATGCCCGCATGGAAAGCAGGGGGGGAAGGAACTGGCATTCACCACCGTGGCGTTGTGACTGGACTCCTCATGACATGCTCTATGACCACCGCGCTGACGCATATACATAATCCATCGGGTAGAAATGGGATATTCTTAAGGCAAACTAAACAAAGAGAGAGAATGGATAGGGATTCTCTTCTTTCTATCAGGTAGGCTTTGGGTCCATGCTCAGCACTCATGCATCGACCGATTTTTTTTTTTTTGTAGAGTTTCTAACGCCCCGGTTCAAGGGGAATTTTCATGGCAAGCAAGGTTAGAGCGTTCTTCCAAAATAGATTAGATCGTGCATGAGCACGACGCGATTTACTAATAGGATAATAAGCAGAATAACAACCTCTGGATAAGAATAACAGGGACCATAAAAGCTCGTTGCCATAAATCTCTGAAGAACATAAAATATAAAGAAGCAGAACAAAGTGGAGAGAGATGGAACCCTCGAGTGGAGAACCACTCCATAGAATGCTGCCTAGGTCCGATGGATGACATAGTGGAAAAAGAATAAACACAACATGAACAAAATAATGGAAAAATAAAAGACAAAAGGACATGGTATACAGAAAGACAGAATGGCATGCATTTTTTCATACATTTTATCAAGAAATAGCCCGCTACCGTCTAGGCACAGAAACAAAGAACAAAATCCTCGAAATGAAGAAGACATGAGAGTGTTTTTTTTTTGACAAGTGCGCCGCGAAATTGCCCATTTATAGAGTGCATTTTTCTTCATTCAAACCCTGGTGAAGAGGCCCGCCCTCCCGTCAGTACACCGGCCCTTGCCAGATCTCCTTCATCACCGCCACCGCAATCAAGTATACATAGAGTCCCCATCGCAGCACCAGGGAAAAGATGCGCTTGGCCAGCCGGTACACCAGCCCGATGAGGCCGTTCCGGACGCGCTCCTTGATGGCCGAGGCGTACCGACGTTGCCATGTCAGCCAGCAGGCAAGGTCGAGGGTCCCGTCGAGGATGCGGTCGAACAGCCCATCGATCATGGCGAAGATGGACCTGGGCTCGGGGGGCGCGGCCGAGTCTTGCGCGGGCTTTTCGGGGGGGAACAGCAGGCCGGGGGCCAGCCACGACTCGAGCAGATCCATCGGGAGGGTCATGTCGTCGCGGGACTCGTCCTCGTCTCCACATTTGGTGGTGGTGGAGTTGTCAGCGCTTCGCACGCTCTTCATCCACTGCTCCTCCAGCTCGAAGAACAGGGGCTTCCGCCCGCTCGAGCGCCGGCGGTGTTTTTTCGCCCTGTCGCCGCCGTCGCTGGGGTCGTCGATCCCGTCCGACCCCTCGCCGAACATCTCCATCTCCATCATCTGCTCGACGCCGAGCCCCTCCTCGCCGCCCTCCGCCTCGTCGCCCTCCTCGAAGGGGGAAAGCGGGGGCGTCCACCGGCACGCGGGGGGGAGGCTTTCAATCTGCTGGCGGTACTCCTCCAGTTGTTGCTCGAGCTCTCGCACCAGATGGGTTTGGCTCTCGTAGGCCTTCTTGAGGGCCTCGTAGTCGTCGCGTGTGAGCTGCAGCGACTCGTGCTGCTCCTTCAGGCTGGCCAGGTCCTCGAGGGTGATGCGCAGCTTGTGCTCGATTTCGCGCTTGGACGCGAGCAGGGTCGAGTTTGCGCTCTCCAGCATCGTGCACTTCTCCGCCAGCTGCTCGAGAAGCATGATGTGCGAGTTGCAGCGCTTCATGCGCCCGCGCGTGCGCGTGAGGCGGGCGTTGGCCGACTCGAGCTCCTCGATTTTCGAGGTGGCGTCCTCGACGCACGACTGCAGCCACTCGAGCTGCGACTCGAGCAGGTGGAGCTTCTTTCCGTAGTTGAGCTGCTTGTCCTGGGCGTCCTTCTGGATCGCCTTGAGCTCGGTCTTGAGCGTCATGTTCTCGCCCTCGAGCGAGACGATCCGGCGCAGGTCGGAGGAGCAGCGTCGAATGAGCCGGCCTCTGCGGATGGAGGCCGGAGTCTGGCTCCCGTCGGCGGGGGCCTCGTGGATGAGGAAGGTGGGGGTATCGATCCTCTGCAGGCTGCCGAGTCTCTCTCCGCCCCCCTCCTCCTCCTCCTCCTCCTCCTCTTCCTTCTCGCCTTCTTCCGACTCCTCCTTCTCCTCGTCATCGAGGTCCGAGAAATCGTCCGAAGAGCATGCCCATTGGTCGGCATTTCTCAGATGCTCGAGGAGCTGCTGCTGGATCATGCTGCTGTCCAGCCCGAGTTCCGCGAGCCGGCTATTGCGCACCTTTTCACATGCATGGAGCTTCTGGAGCAAGCCTTCGTATTCAGCTTTAAGACTCCAGCTGCTTTCGAGGAGCAGGTTCACGAGTTCTTGGCGAAGCTCGGCGTTCTCTAACATTGAGGAGTGGGGGATGAGGAAGGTTAAAGCGGTGCATCTGTATTGCAAGCGGCCCGATTCCCGCAGCGTGCAAGAGGGGAAGGGGAGGTCGTGCTTACCTATCTCTTCGGGAACTAGCTCATTGTTTGAGCGAGGTTGGGCCACACAGGGCGCGTGACGAGACATGGTTTGCTCGCCTGGATTACTTCAACTTCGAATGCGAGGTGGTTCGGGGTAGGACCTCTTCGAATGCGACAAATGGAAATGGGATTGGGTTTGATTGCGAGTAGTCTTATGGCTTCTCTAGCGCCTTGCAAAGCGAACACGACTGCACGCCTAGTCTAAACTACCTAGCTAACTACTGCTCAGCGCAGGAATGGGGGGGGGGGGGAGGAGAGAGGGGTGAGTCAATGGCCACGGGGGGAGGATGCCGGACGCAATGAGGATTACCAGCGATTAATGCTGAACGGAGGAAGGGGGAGACAAAGGAGGGAAAAAAGAAGAGCGCCCAGCTGAGATAAGGGCAGCATATTCCCGTATCTAGCATTTTTCAATTAATTATCGACGCGTTAAATGCGGTCATTAATGGGAACGGTATGAGGGCCAAAGGAAAATTAAGGGGGGAGGAATGATCGGCCGCCCAATCATCGGCGCGGTGGTAATTGAATTTTCGACTGTTGAGGAACGCGTGACTTGCGTGTCTCCCTCATGCGTGCACAGGGGAAAAAAAAAAAGCTGAGCTGGCTTGAGAGCCCCGGGACGAGGGCTGGCAGGAGGCCGCGAGCAAGCAGGGTTTGGGTTTGCGCGCGAGCTCCCGCTGGGCTAAGAAGGGGTTAAGAACGGCGGAGAAAAGCAACCAAAACACACGCCACGAATGGGCTGGGCCGTGGGCAGGGGGGAAACGCCCGGAACTGGGAAATGTGGCCGGAGCACCGGGCCTTATCTCGGGGGCTCGAGGCGAGCGGCGAGACTCGACGGGGCTTCTTGAAACAGGCTGCAATCTCGTGGGATTGCGACTGGAGCAAAGCACTCCGGCAGGAAATTAAAATAAAAAAGAGACACGGGTGAGATGACGGCCCCCCGAGTCGCGTGCTGCTGCTTTGGCCTGATTTTGCTTCACCGCAAAGGAAAATAAACAACAAACACATCCTCCTCATATCATGTGAACCTTTTTCGCGCGTGACCATTTTCACTCGCTTGAGACTCCCCCTCGCCATATATAAACATGCTCGGCCCGTCTCCACGCTCGCTCCACATCCCCCATCCCCATCCCATCCCCGCCCTGCGTGCGCTTCCCCATCCCCTTCGCATCCATCCCCTCCTCGATCCGTAGCATGTCATTTGGAGCCCTCTCTTCGAAATCCTCCGGCAAATCCTTCCACTTCACGCTCGACGACCACCGCCTGCTCTCGACATACACCCACTTCGACGAGGACGAAGATGGCCTTGACGACGACTACCTAGACCCCGCCGCCACCGCCCCCGAAAAGGACGGCTGCGACGACCCCGACGACGACGGCGCCCTCTTCTCATTCGACGATGACGACTCCCACCCGCACCCTCGCGAGCCCCCTTTGCGCCACAGCCCCAAGTCGCACGAACTGCTTCCGCAGCACTTCTCCCCCGACGCGGCGGCCCTGAAATCCAAACCCCGGGGATGCTCGGGGCCCCTGCATGCCCAGCCCGCCTACACCGCCCTGACGCGGTCCCTGGGATGGGCATGCCCCATTTGCAAGTTCGTGTATGGCGAACGCGCGCTGGCCGAGAGCTGCATCAACCTCCATCCCTCCCCCCTATCGACAAAATCGGCAAGTCATGGCTGGAGACACAGCACCGCCCTGCAATCGTGAGCCTTCTCTCTCCATGGCCGATGCTGGGCACCCGACATCGCCTCAGGTCTTGGAACAAACTTTTTGTACATACCCTATATCGCTTTTTTTTTATTCTTGCGTTCTCCATCATCTTTTCTAGTGGCCTATCTTGTATTTAACCAAACAGACAAAAAACACCCCCCACCCCACCCCCCTCGGAAGGAACGAGAAAGAGAAAGAGAAAGAGAAAGAAAAAAAAAGGAATATGAATTGATTATACTCTTTTTATTTTGTACATACTCACCACTCTATAACTCTACTGGATAAAAAAAAGAGATGCATCAATGAGTTCATATTTTCTTTTAATTTCTTATTTTCTTTTTTATTTTATTACAAGAGGGTCTACATATAATTACAATAAAATAGTGTGTTTCTAAGTAATTCAGGGGAATAGGGTGAGGGCCTAAGGGCACGCAGAACGAGGAGGAATGGAAAGCGCGGGATCGAAAGAGCGGATCTTCTTGGGTGTCCCCATGGTAGACGGAGGCTAGGCCACCTCACCCACTCGTTCCCACAATGCCGACGACCACACTTCCCAGCACGACCCACCCCACCACCGCCGTGACCACCACGGTGACGGCCCGCTCCACCCGCCTCCACCCTTGCTCCCGCGTCCCCCCCATCCCTGCAAAACCGCCGCCGTCCTCCCCTCTGAAGAGCTTGATAAAGTCCCCAAGCGCATGGCTCCCGTCCAGGCCGAATGCTGGCAGGGCATTGAGCACGGACAACGCGCTGGTGAAGGAGGCCGTGTACCCGATGGCCAGCTCGAGGACCCGGGGCAACCCCACCGGCAGAAAGCTTGCCCGCGGCTGGAGATCGCTCACTTGCACATTGGACCATAGCTCGCCGGGATCCCCGAAATAGACTAGCACGTTGGCGGCGTCGGGCTCGGAGAGATGCTCGCGGAAATAGAGGCGAATGGCGCGCGCATCGTAGTAGGGGGTATAGGGGGTCATGCAGGCGTGGTCGGAGGGGCAATTCTCGGAGGAGATGCAGCGTGGCGTAGGGGTGGTGGTGGAGGAGAGAATGGACAAGGCCGGCAGGCATGCAGGCGAGAGGGGAGGAGGCACGGGGTGCTTGGCGGCATCGTGGTAGCTGACCCGCGGGGGTGGCTTGTCAAGCCGGAAGGATTCGAAGCACGTGATGGACTCGTTTTTCGAGTGCCCGAATGGGTGCTCATGGCTCACCTGGCAGCACGAGAGATCCCGTCCCGCGGCTTCATCGAGAAGAGGGCTCCGTCAGTAACTGGGGGGGGGGGGTTGAGGGGAGGTTCAAACTAACATGCATTTACCTTCAAGCTCGCTCTTTGGCACACAGAATCCCTCCAGACTTGCCCAGCTCTCATTGTGTGGATTGACTAGCAGCTTTGTCCAGGAGTTCAGTGGATCCGCGAGAATCACGTCATCAACCCGAAGGATAACGGAGGAGGGTGGCAAGTGGTGGTGCAGTGCAGAGTTCTGCTCGCTCAACATGGTTAAATGAGGAAAAAAAAAGCATGGGTTTGACCGGATCAGACCGTCCAATTACCTTTGCAATATCGGTCACCACGACTCCGTCCGTCACCTCTTGCCATCCACATAGCAGCAAGATCGGTCTAAGCAAGGTGGTGAGAAAGACCCAGCAGACCACATACAGGACGATGTTATGCCACACGCCCGCGCAGATGATCTTGAGCTTGCGAAGAGGGGTGAGAATGGAGAGGGCGCGCGAGGAGAGGTCGACGAATGCCCCAGGATAGAGCACGAGTAGAAAGACGCCGGTATTGTTGATGTGGACACGCTCACTATAGGAAACGGGTTGGAAGCAAACGTAAGCTAAAGCAATCATGGGTGACGAAGGGGGATTCCACTCCGATGCCTTTTTACCTAGCGGCAGCAATGGCATGCCCTGCCTCGTGGATAAGCGTGGAAAAAAGCAGAGCAAATACGTAGTAGCCCATGTGGGAAAGAGGCAAGGTGATCCCAGGAATCACCGGCACAAACACCTGCCCGTCCCCTTGCGCCAGATCCGCCATGGCCCTTTTTGCCAGTCTTCTTGCCGCAGGGGGTGTCACTGTGGCAAGGTGGGTTAAATTCATCATCCAGCCGACCAATTTCAATGCTGCCCATCCAAGAACGCACACCCCTACCACGAGTGCAACCCCGCCAAATACAACCCCTGCCGCAAACCACCACTCCCAGAACCGTGGTGCATAGGCCACAGCTCTTAAGAAAGCTGAATTCAGCCTCGTTGTGGTCACTCGCACGTAAAATGGTTTCACTCGAAGAGAAAAGAGTTTTCGTGGCTTCGATGGGGTATTTACCGAGGAAGAGGAGTGGGATGCGGAGGTAGATCGCGAAGCACTAAATGGCATGCGGGAATGTTGGCGCTGGGTGATTTTATGGCGCGCCAGAGGGAGCAATCCCTCGTTCCCACTCTGCTCTGCGTCGGATGATGCACTACTCGAGGTATCGTCATACTCATCCAGAGCAAACTGTTCATTTTCATCGCTGGATTCTTCACCCCTCGACTCCAGATCGGGGAAACGTCGGGGTCGTGAGCGAAAGCCACGCTTCGGCTAGGCAGATCGCATTAGGATTGACATCAGAAAGTTGGATATAAATAAAAAGGGCCCATTGAGCGGGAGCAAATGGGTGTATAAACTACCTTTAGCCATTTTTTGTACACAAAGAATGCCAAATGGACCCAAAACCAGAAGAAGAGGACCGAGGAAATGGTATCACGTAATGCGTACCATACGTCTACCATGGCTCTATTGATAGCGATGAAGGTTTGGAAATAGGGGGGGGGGATAAGGCCACCACAGAAATCGAATCGCCTGAATCTGATACAGATTGTCAGCGAATTTCTGTTTGGAAAATGCGATCACGGTGGAGATCCCCGCGTCCTGCAAAATGCGCTGTATGTGCCGAAGAGAAAGCATTATTTCTATGTTATATTTCATCATTGTTCGTTGGTAGGCAGGAAAAAAAAGGAGCAATAGCAGAAGAGACATTACATACAAATAACTTATATATAGGGAGGGAAATAGTATATATAGCTTGGGAAGTGTAAATGGGTGAGAGAGGGTGTGGGGTTGCCAATGAATCCATTGATCATCCTTCTATTTCAAATATCCTCTCTGACGAGAGTGAATCCATCTCGAAGCTCCACCCCGACCGCTCGCAGTCGATGGTGTTCCGCCGCGCCCTCTCCCTCTCAAGCTCTGCTGCGTTCTCCTCCGCCTCCCCCTCCTCCAACAATCTAATGTAACTCCATCGTCTTGCCTTTGGCCACGAGTTTCTATTGCGTCTCTCGGGTAGGATAGAGCCGCTCCATCTTGTCAAAAAGACCGACAGCATTGCCCCGGAGAGTGCATCGGCCACATCTCCCAGCCGTAACTCGCGGTTATTGATTTCGGAGAGTTTCAGCAGGATACGCGGCCATCTGCCTTGAGTTTTGTCGCGACATGGATCGTGGACTCGGAGCTGAACAAGGGTGCGCGAGAAGGGCGTGAGGTGCAGACGCCATAGTGTATCATTGAGAGGATCGAGAGACTGGCGGCGCGTGTTAAGAGGGCCCATTTCCACAGTGACGGAGTGGACCTTGTTTTCGTTGGCAAGGGTAGGGTAGTTGAAATTTACGGGCACATGTTGATTCTGGCGGAAAAAGTCTAGAGCTTTGGAGCGCGAGCTTGCGACTATGGCGAATGTGGTTACGGTGGGGGAAAAGAGGACACGAAAGGGAACGGGAGTTACAAGCGCCCCAAGGTCTAATGAACCGCATGATGAAGAAATTGCACAGTAGAAAAAAAAAATGGATGATGAGCTACAGGAATGGGCGTGCAGGAACGGGAGGCTCACTACTAACCTGTCAAATAACCATATTTTGTGACCATGCTTCTAGTGATGCAATGCTGATAATGAAATGATCAAACAATGGATGCAACAATTTAAGAAAGGCCTGACAACCTCCACGATATTTATATGTCTCATGAGGGTGGCAATACAGGGAAACGGAAAAAAAAGCGTCCCTAACACTCATGTATCATGCTGGCAATCAGAGGAAATATTCACACGTGGACTCATTTTACCCTTTCTGAGCCATTTCATGTAAATTGAAATTATGAGGGTAAGGATCTACAATAACAAATGTTTGTAAGACATCGTTATATTCGGAATAGAACAATCCATTCTGCAGCCTGAATCTCCAAAATTAATTCCAGTGGCCCTCAACCACGGTGAGCGGCGTCTAAATAGAAACAGCGTGGATCGTGTAATTATCTTCTCGTAAATTCCATGGAAGAAGATCTCGTTTGACTCGCCCTCTTCCTCCTGCTCTCCGACAAGAGGAAGAGCAAAAAGGAAAATGAGTCTCAAGTGACCTCCTCCCAACTCAAACCCTTCCATATATTCTTTTCTTCTATTGCTCTCTCATTTGGAAATCCACCGCTCCCCACCCCCCCCTCTCTTGCCCGCAAATGACAAGTCACGGAGTCTCCTCGGACAACCGCATTGTGCCTTTAGCTTTTCGTCTCGATTGCTTATGCGTGGCAAGCTTCATCTTCAGGGGGGGAGGCGTGCGGGCCCCTTCCCTTTTTTTTCCACAGTCCCGCTTTCTGGGCCCTACCCTCGCTTGATTCCTAGATCAGGGTTAGCCGTGTAGTCTGGGCCATTTGCATTTCGACCGGCCTTCGTAGTCAGATGAGCCGGAGGAGTTAGAGTTGCGAATCCAGGTCTCAGTCAGAAACATTTCAGACACGAGATGCAAGCTTATTTTTCCACTGCAAGGCGTGCGAACGCGATCATTGGATTTCCACTCAGAGTGATTAAATTTGTGTTAATTGGGAGGCATATAGGAATCAGGCGTGAAAAAAGCCTTCCATCCGGATGCGTTCAACAGCGTGGCGGCCAGGTTAACTCATATATGGGCAGAGGCAGCGGAAAAGGGTCAAATTAGTCGCGTTAGAGTTAACAAACATATCCTTTGTGGATCCCGGCTCCCACAAAGAGGGCGAGGAGAGGGGGAGACCACGGCGAGCCATCGCGACTCGCACTCCATCAAGGTCGCCCTCCGGACTTCACCCCTGTCCCACCTAATCGAATGCTAATATTAACCTATGGGAGCACAACCTTCATTGCGTTTCAGATGTTGACATATGAAATTGTGCAAAGAGGATGATGTAAGGCGGGAATACAACGGTGCCATGGGCAAGACGGTCATGCATCTTGCCGGCTCTGGGTGCAGAAGAAAGGAATACCTTTACACAAAACCCAAGCTAATCAGGGCAAATAAAGGCATCCTCAGATGGGAGGGGATATTCGGGCAATGAAATGCAAAAATGAAATGGAAATGGAAAGAGCCAATTTAATCGGTTTGATCGGCTATTTGCCAGGCTACGATCCTCTCTGATTCAAAACAAATGCGGGGAAACTGGCCGCCTACGAAAACAAGTCTAAAAAAAACACAACTGACAATTTGCATCGCAATGCATCATCGGCCGTATACAGAGACGACTTCCCTCTGCCCCTCCTCTGAATTTCTCCGTCCAAATCCATCCATTAAATAATGCTAAAGTGCTAAGCGCTGTCTTGCACACGAGTGCTGAAGCTTTACCCACAGCTCGCCCAAAGTGAGCGGAGATGGAGGGAAAGGAGTGGAAGAGGAAAAGAGGGAAACTGGCTTTATGGCTATGCTTTGGATATCGACGCAATATCTTTGGGCGCCACCCTAGACATCGTTTTACTTCGGCGGGCAGCCTGAATATTGGCCCACTGGAGAATAAACTTATTGCTTGGGACAACGCGGCAAAACTCATTTGCAGACAAGCTGTGGAGATTTTGAAGTGGGTGCGGGATAGCGGCCCTTAGTCATCGGTGGAGGCTAGGGCTCAAAAGGAATAAGGGATAGGCCCTGGTGTTTCTTGTGCTTCTGCTAACAGCTGGTTTTGGGGAATAGGACAGCTGGATCGCGTTAAATAAGCTTTCATTAATTTTATTTTGCGGAAGGAACTGCCATAATGGCCACATTTTCAAGGGATATAGAGGGGTCCACGTAGCGCACAAGCTCCACATTAAAGCCAAGCGTCTGGAGGAATTGCAACCGTCCCACGTCCAGGATCCGTTTGCAAGAGAGGCCCAGTTGCTCACGCTCCTCGAATGGCAGGCCTGAGAAATGTTTCCTGGTGAAAGAAAAAAAGGGGGCATGATAGGTTAGACCCACAGGGAAAGGCAGTGCAACACACACAAAATTCCATACTCGTTATTCCCTTGGGAGTCTTCGTCGATTGAACCGACGTGATCTACGTCCTTCCCATTTCCCTCATCCACCCCTCCTGCCATCTCCCTCTTCGTCAACTTCTCCTCCTCCTCCTCTTCCTCCTTCTTGTCTGTCTCCTTTTCGGTGTGTTCATCTACGGTTGGCCTCTGTCCACAAATACCCCAGCTTGACATTCGAGTTATTCTCGCAAAGTTTTCCTCGTCAATCTCAGCCTCACGGAGGTACTCATGGTTCGGGAACAAGTGCCAGCGACAGAGTTGATGACAGCAAAGGGCAATGACAACGCCGGCAACTGCTGATCCGTCTTGGATGCTAAATATAAATATTAATCGAGGGTTCAAAAATTTTCATTAAGCAAAAAAGAAGGTAAACATGGTAATATGTCTAAGTAAACTGACCCTTCGCTGCGAAGGCGTTCTATGTAGTTGGCGAGGCATTTGAGGGTAAGATCGGTAGCTGCTCCGCAGAGATGCTTTGAAAATGCAATCACTTTCTTGCCACGGATCTCAGGAACTCCCATCAGGTCGAGATCCTTGATATCAATCGTGACACGTTTGACAATAGGCTTATTGGGTCCCTCTCCGAGGATGGCATTATCAAACTATGTGGGGGGCGAGAGGATTGAGTGCCACACTAGATTCCTGTTGACAAAGTAAATCCACACCTTCCCTCTTGTGATCTTCCTATCGACTAGAATAAATGTGGATTTTCCCTCAGAGTCGTTCAATGCCTGCCGACAATAGCTAGAGAGCTCCCCACGACCTGCACCAAATTCAACAAAGCATGCTGACTTATCCTCCAACATTCCGAGCCGCTTCATATGGCCGATAAGGGAAGCCTGTTGGTCCGCGTGTTTGTAATTTCTGGTTTTCTCCCTACAGATACGAAAGAAACCAAGTTTAGCATCCAATGCTAGATCTATTGACCCCCCCCCCTAACCACAAACCTTTTACGCTGTAACGCCTCATGATCTTCTACTCTTAATTGAAGCTCCGGTACGTATCGTGTATGCAAGTGTCGTACTCTGTCAATCAGGGCCTGTAATAGCTTGGGGTCCAATTCGGAAAGCATAACGCCCTTTTGACCCGGGATACGCTTAAATAATTGCAAGTGCATTGTATTATGTTCGTCATCAGGAGGAGGAAGCGTGCAGTTTGCATCGAGGCGGAAGAACGGCTGTTCTTGAAGCAACTCTGGTCGAGCATTGCAACGCGTAGAGAGGTGTTTTTCCAGCTCTTCCTCAAAGACCGTGCTGAAAGGTATGAGGAGACGGATACCTCCAATATTAAACATGGGAAAAAAAAGTTGAGGACTGAATAGATACTCACTGAGAGGGATCGTATGGGCAAGGAATTCTTTTTTTGTATGCATTCACATCGTGAATAAGATGCTCGCCACAATACCGATTGCCGAGTTTAGTAGCGAGATGGCAGTAGCGCTTTTTGCGTTTGACGTAATAATGACCTAAATTAGATGGTTTAAAAGTTAAGATGAGAACTACTTGTGGGAATAATAGCTCATACATTGGTTCGGCTTATTCGGCGGTGGAGGAATTACTTCATCGTCTTCATTCTTTTTCTTCTTCTTCTTCTTTTCTCTTTTCTTTAACTCTACCCCATCTTCCACAATACCTTCCTTTCGTTTTCTTAAATTCTCGGGATGGTCGCCCGAATTGTTGTGATTGCCAACTTCTGAAGGCAATCCATTATCTACAGTGAGGGATTCCTCCTGCTCCATGGTTATTAAGGTTTTACTGGAGGTCTAAGATTCAAGTAGGAGGACTGTTTATTGTCGGAGGACTTTGAATGTGACTTGCCTCTAGTTCACATTAGGAGCAGGACATTGCACACATTTTTGTCTTAACGGAGAAGGGTAGCGGTGAGCCTCTTATGAACCATATTAATAAAACGGGTGCTGTTTCCTATGCGGTAACTTCAAACATCCATACATATATATCCATTTATCTTCATAATGCTTAAGCCTTGTTTGCAGCGTCTTCTTGAGTGCTGAGAATTTATTGCATTGGAAAATTTCAGAATGAAGCGTCTATACATATAAAAACCAAGAGTTTTCCGAGCGAATCTTCAACGGCCGAATTTGTATATTCTTCAATAATAAGTTTAAGGACATTCGTCGTGGAAGAACTTGTCTTTGGAATTGAATGGCTGAATACAAATAATGACTTCTTAAATGCGCCGAATGGAGAGAATAGTGCTGAATGCATAATATAACAGAATCACGAAAGTGCAGAATCTTTAATAGCCTAACTAACGTCTGCTCAGGGACTCATGAACCAGCATCAGTCCCATTCAAAGGGATCATTTTATTTTAACATCAAGGATGGAAACCCCGGGTCCAACAGTGTGAAACGCCTCCGGAGTCAAGCATTATGTCTCGATGAAATAGTTAAATAATTAAATAAAATGGGTCATCATTAGTGAAGGAGTAAAAAAGTGCTGGCAAGCGCTGCTGCCATGAGAGCCATTGCTTCTGGCAGAAGTGTCGCCCCAGCCCCCAATGCCAACCCCATATTGTTGGTTCCAGCCAGCTGATTTAACCCGGTGGGCTGACCGTGTGCTGTTCCGGTCACTGTCTGGACCACTACAACGGGCTCGTCTTGAGGGACATCGTCGTGCGCGCCTTGTTCTTGGTCCGCATTCCTATCTTGCTCTTTGAGATCTTTTTTGGGTTTAGCGGTGGCAGTCACCTCTACGACTTTCTGCGTGACGGTTGCAGTCTTGGTCACCGGTTCAGGAGTGGATTGAGTCACGGTGCGTGGAAGAGAGGAGGAAGCGGGAACAGAGGAGGGTACAGAAGATGAGCCACTAGACACCGAGGATGCCTTTGACTTAGACAGGCTTAAGCCACGCGACGAAGAAATTGTGGCGGCAGGATCGGATTTGGCAGCACTGGAGGCGGTGGGGATTAATTTCGTAATGCCGCTGGGCAATAGCGTCAGGAGCTTGGATTTGGGCAACCCAAGGGTTGGGAGGTTGATGCTCGTGGGGACGGTTCGGGTCAGAGGAGGCGGGAAATGGGTCCCGCTTGCATTGAGCGAGGCAGAGGTGTTCACAAGGGCGCTCGGGAGAATGCTTGGGTCAATCAGTGTTCTGGGGCCATCAGACGAGCCGGGGGGCTTTTCTTTCTGGGGAGGAATACCCAGCGGTGGCAGTCCTACGGGGAGTTTGACAAGGTCCGAGGGTTGAATGGGCAGTTTACCGAGCAGGTCGTCGACCAAGCCACGCTTTTCAAGATACAAAATTTCCGTTCTGATATCGTCAAAAATGACTTTGGCTTCATCTGGATGGATGGAGTAATCCATTTAGCTCCCATGTAAAATGCAAAGTGGCGAAGCAGTCCACATACCTTCTTCTTGGGCATTAGGAGGAGAAGCCTGCTCCTCCGCCATTGAGACTGCCGCGATGGCCAGCACGGCGCAAAGGATGGTGAACTTAAGCTTCATTTCCAATGCGACGACCAAATTAGGGGAATGAGTGGATGGAGATTACAAATTAGAATGAGGATATGACAATGGGGCTTCTTGAAGAGAGCGAGGAGGAATGGGAACGCGGAGGAGAGTGGGAGAACAGAGGAAAGTAGGCGGAACGAAGCGACGTTAATTCAAGTTTAATCAGACGAGAAGGGCATTAAGGTTTGTAGGCGGTATGACAGGTTTAATGAGCTACCAGTGAGACGGTCGGCGTGCTGTCGCACGAGAACATGATTGTATTAGCACGAAAGCAGGGAAGAATATTAGATGCCCGCCTTTGTTTATTGAGGAAGGCCGCGCGAAGCTTTAAGCTTCAGACTCGCAATGGACTCTTCGAGGCACACCAACCTAGCCTGTGACTAGCGATTCCCACAAAAGTCCAAATGAAAGCAACTCTGGAAACGGCTTGAGCCAGGTTGGTTGAGCGCCTATTGCCTGCAACGATTTGTTCGAATATTCTAAACTTGCGCTTGTCTAGCGAGGAACTGGCGGACCACAAGGTGCAATCGCGGTGGACTCACCGCCGGCGCCCCAATTTGCCCTTCCACTCCCAAAAGCTCTCCAGAATTCTGCTTTCCTTGTCATGCATCTTTCATAGCCATCAAAGAGATTATAAATGCTTTTGAAATAAAATACCACCGACGGCTTTAGTTTACCTCAAGATAATCTTCATCGGTCTCATGATCGTACCCAAGTAAATGACACACCCCATGGGCGAATAGGACCGGAAATCGCGCATGAAGAGTTTCTCCATGCTCACGGCACCATCGCGCAACGTATGGTATGGAGATAATCATGTCGCCGAGATTCTTGTCATCCTCGGTTAGAGGGGGCGGAAGATTGCCTGGGGTAATAGCCTGATAAAAAAAAAGACTGAATCAGTTCATGTGCGTAAGATCCTAGAAATCTTCGCTGGCAACCTCTTGAAATGGAAAAGAAAGTATGTCTGTCGGTCGATCTTTATTCCGATAGCGTTTGTTGAGAGTGCGAATATGGGCATCGTCCGTAAAGAGAATCCCTAAATCATAGTTTGGGACGCCTGCACATTTTAGAATTTGGCTGAGATCGCGCCTGAGAGTCCGAGTCGGAAGTTTTAAGAGAAGCGAAGATCGAATTGTGATCATGGTATGGGAATGGCCCCCGTTTTCGAACACAAAGGGTATATCAACAAAAAAAAATTAAGCTGAAAACGAAGAGTGCTTCGGCGGCAGAAGTCACTAATTAATTTTATTTTTGAGTGTAGCAACGGGAAATTGACAAATATAAAACAAATGGAGACATGCTTCGTGGTGTTATAAATGAATACTGGCCATTGAATTGCTCAGTGCAGATAAGCTGCGATTCCCAAATGAAATTCTACTTTCATCGCAGCCCTGGTGCTGTCCAATCTCTTTCATAAGCCTTTTCCTTGTATATTCCCATTCGAATTGCAGACCATTCTCAATCATCTCGTCAAAGTCCCTCTGAGTCTAATTTCAAAACAAAAATAAGCGGTTTAGTCAATTATCCGAGATGTTCCAAAAAGATTCTGACTTCTCTCCGGCATTCTTCGAGAGTACTTATGATAATTCGTTCGTAATCGTGTTGATAGAATTCCTATGGGATCAGATGGGGAAGTTTAAAGATCAGAATGGATCAATGATTTGCAAAATGCCCACGTATATACATCAATATGAAAACTCTGTGTTTGCTGATCGATTTCTACAGAATATCCCTTTGTTGTTTTTTCAGGGGCTAATGGTGTCGCTTGTTGTAAGGAAGTAAGCGAATCTTTGTGACCCACAGATTGAGCGGCTTTTGTAGCAAGTTTTCGCGACTGAATCTCCAAGGATTCCAGGTTACGCTCAACATAGGGTAAGTCTACCGTCTGGGTGGCAAGCCGCTCGGATTGTTCTAATAGCTGCTTTAAGGATGGCGTGTTTGAACTCATTACATTAATGGAATCCTTAGTAGTTTTCCAATTCCCTTGACAGCTCGGGAGCCAATGTTATATAAGCCACACGTTATTTAATATTTCTGACCATTGTAGGTAGGATGTGGCAATTAAATGCCGCCGTCACAAAGGCAGTCTCAATTTCATATTTAGCCTTATTTCTGGGCACCCCTTTTTTCTGCTCCAACTCTTTATATACGCAAGTACAAGAGAAATGATGAAGTTGTTCCTTGGAAAGCGTGCTCAACATGATACAGGAAAAGCAGCCATCCTCAGGATCAAAGAAACTATTGTAATGCTCGAGAAGCGCGAGAAGCTGATTCGGGAGAGAGCAGAGAACGAGCACAAAAAGGCCAAGAGTCTAGCTACAAAAAGCAGAAAAGGTATATGCTTTGATAATTATCCACCTCCTGAAGGGTAGTGCTTGAGTGTATCAGTGGATGATTTTCCTTTGCAAGAGCGTGCATAAGGAGGGGAGTCGGGATATCATCTTTTACGGGATTGCTTACAGTACTCCTTTTTTTTTATAAGCTGCTCTAAGTGCGCTCCAAAGGCGTAACTGCTTCCTCGATCAAATAGAGAGGATCGGCCTGCAATATGTCAATCTGGAGAAACAAATCGTGGCCCTCGAGTCTGCCATGGCCAATATCGAGACGCTGAATGCAATGCGTTCTGGTGCAGAATCTCTCCGAAACATATATGGAAAAATGTAAGCACTTCCCAAAAGTTTCTCCATCTTGGAGCATCTTAGCACTATGTTTTTTATATTGCCACATCAACTAGGAACGTTGAAAAAGTCGATGAACTAATGGATGATATTCGGGACCAAGTGGATATGAATGAGGAGATATCAATGGCAACCACCCAGTCGTTATGGAGCACACAGGATGATGTCTGCATCTCCCCATTATTCGCTCTTGCTATTTTCATTTGACGCCTATCTTTTAATCCCGTTCAGGAGGAGTTGCTCAAGGAGCTCGACGATCTACTGCAGGAAGAGTTGAATGAAAACATGCTCAGCACGCCTCAGCCTGACACCCTCCATTCGAGGGTGTCTGAGCAAGAGCCCAAGTGTAAGTGCTCATTTTGCGAATTTCCCATTCTCCTACGCTCAAGCCCCATCCCCAACCATCTTTGAACCATAGGGAACCAAGAAGACACGGAAGAGAAAAAAACATTGCGCGTCTTGCAATCGACCATGGAAGAGCCGCTGTGACGGTTAAGCCGCTCTTTACCTAGGCAAACCGCAAACATTGATGATGCTATTAGTTAAGATGGAATAAACTAACCCCATTGAGGCCCAAAGCTGTTTTCAGAGAAGAATGCATACTCTCTAGGGAAAGATTGGTGTAGCTCTTATGGAAATCTGATTTTATATATTGACTTCACTGATGCTTTACATAGGAGTGGGAGAAGGAAGAAATTTAAATTGGTAAAGACAAAAAAAAAAATAGTAAAAAGTACTATGCCTAAATAAAGGGGTAGAAAAAAATATATTAAAAAAGAGAGGGAAAAAAAAAGATTTAGCACTATGGAAACCAATTCCCAGTGAGAGCAAAGAAAGCAAGACCGAAAAGATTAGGAAGCAAAAGTGAAATCCTCTATCTCTACTCTACCCTAAGGCGGCCATTTATTGATGTTGTCCTGCGGCTTCTTGGACGCACGCAGGACGGCCTTTACGGACTCTAGCAGACGCCGCCTGGCGGCACTGCTGAGACGAAACAAGATGGCGAAACCGTCGGCGTCAGCCCGTCCCGACGCCGTCTGAAACGGCGGCTGTCGGCCCGTCCAAATCCAAGATAAGATTGAGAAAGTCAGGGTCAAAGTGGCCAAAATCGATGGATTCGAGCTGATGAGACTGACTTTCTTCATCTGGAGTAAGTTGAGGGGTCGTGTGGGTGGGTAGGGCGAGTGACGCTTCGATTTCCCGTAAAGGCTCCTCTGGTTCGGTGGACTCCGCAGCGGGGAGGTTGGCACAACCCCTGCCGATCGAGCGGCTCCATTGCCGCTCTGTTTTTCATTACCAGAGCGGGACAATGGCGCAGTCGAGACATCACGGCGGAGGGTGAAGCGCCTTCTTTCAGCGAACGCAGCTGGTTCGCGAAAACCACCGAGGAGGATATTAGCCATCTCGTCGAGTTTGAGTTGAGAGCGGATTTCGGAGAGCTGGGAGGAAAGCGCATCGATGCGGGCGGAGAGTGTGGCATTCTCCGTCTCCACCAGCTTTAGGCGCTTGCTCAGATGCTCGTTCTCCTCTTTGAGACTTGAGTTCGCGGTCTCTAGCTCCGTTATATAACGGCGTTTCTTTTCACGGGACTCTTGGGCAGCCGCGCGATTACGGAGAACTCTGCAAGTATAGTAGGCAAAAAAAAAGTGAGCAATCCAGTTATACCATTGTCATCTCTAAATTTAGCTGGAATTTATGTTGGAAACTTCAGAACAATACCTTGTCTTCATTTTCTCGTCCATGCCCTCGAGCGATATTCTCCCGCGACGATCCGAGTTTTTCTTTGGCGCAGATTTCTTTGTCTTTTGAGCAGATTTAGCGTCCGAGACAGGCGCATCTGCTGTAGTGGTGGCCTTTGTTGACGATTCGCTCTTGCCACTGTCGACATTGTTGGATACACTGGAGAGCAAATCGCTCACCATAGCGTCAATAATGGGATCACTCGGAATCATGGCAGGCTCGAACTTAAATTCAGTCGAGAGAATACTTGAGGGACTAGGGGGCGAGGAGGAAGAGGTGGTGGAGGGCGAGAATGGAGTGGGCGGCAAGAGGTAGTGATCTGTCTCATTTGCCGACTCCGTTGCGAGCATGGAGCAGTCCTTGTTGGCTTCCCAGGAAACAGTATGGGAATTGTCCACAGTGCCATCTACATGGGCTTGAGTGTCGGGGTTGGCACTGGACAAGGACATGGTTGGGTGAGTTGTATGGGGGAGAAGGGGGAGGGGGAAGGCGAGTGAATGATATATTCGACAACGTCCGCTCTCAATTCCCGTTTATTTAAAAGATTGATATTTCTTGGCTAAGGCTATATCTGAATTTTTCAACACTTGTTTAAATATGATTGGCTGAGCCAAATTGTTCGGGAATATTCCACTCTTTTGGACAGGGTTACTATATGAAATGGTCTGTCTGAAATGCCATAATCAAAATAAAGCATAGGCAGAGGGAGGGTTCAATTATGTACAAGTGCATCATTATACGTGGTTATAAGTTTGAGATTATTTACGTTGTCATGGCTTTCGTGACTATTGAATAGAGAAGAAACTGTAAACAGTGTTCAACATGCTGCAAGGAATATTTGGGGGGGAATGTTTATTGAGAAGTTGGCCTGGACTTTGAATACTACAAATAAGGATCGCATGTACATTAAGTGCGCTCTGGCGGAGGAGTTTGGGGAGGAAGATCAGGATTGATCGGTTCAAATGCAGACGGAGGGGGAGTCTTCGTGGCAGAATCCCCGTTTTTGCCCTCCACAATAGTATTGCGGGTGCCTCCAGGGCGTTTGTTGTTGATGGTGTCAAAGATGGAAAGGGCTTGCGCAACCATTGAGCCTGCATCCGCTGCTCCCGCAGGTACTATCACCGTCGTTCCTTCTTTGGCTAAGTTACCAAAGGCATCCACGTATTTCTCCGCCACTGTGAGCGACACTGCATCAAGCCCATAGGGTCTGGTTTGGATTGCCTCGGCGATACGCTCGATTCCTTGCGCAGTAGCACGGGCTTTCGCGAGAATAGCTTCTGCCTCACCGAGAGCACGGTTGATCTGTTCCATCTTCTGTGCTTCGGACTGGAGAATCGTCGATTGTTTGCGACCCTCCGCCACATTAATAGCAGCCTGACGAGAACCTATAAACAAGAAGTCAAGTTGATGGGCACGAAATCACTAGGGAGAAATTAATGAATGAAAAGATACCTTCGGATTCCAAAATTTGCGCTCTTTTGCTCCGCTCCGCACTCACTTGGCTGTGCATGCTTTCCACTACATTTGCTGGGGGATGGATGTCTCGGATTTCATACCGCAGACACCGAATCCCCCAGTCGGATGCCGCAGTATTGATCTGCTCTACGATATTTGCATTCAAGTACGCGCGCTCCGCTAGTGTCCGGTCCAGCGTCATCTGACCTATCTCAGCACGCATTGTTGTTTGCGCAAGCTGTGCTACCGCAAATTCAGCGTCCTCAACTCCATAGGATGCCTTCGGATAGAGGAGGCAATAAGCGCACGGTCAACATCAAGCCTGAAAGCGAGGTTCAAAATACCTTATACGGATCCACAACTCGATAGTAAAGGATGCCATCAATATCTAGTGTGACGTTATCTATGGAAAAATCAGAAATACAATGCAGCAGACTGAATACGAGGCTGATACCACGAGAGGACATTTAGTTACCTTGCGTAATAGCACTTTGACTTGGGATCACCACCACTGCTTCTTTTAGACTCTGGACGTATTTGATTTTGTCAAGGAAGGGAACCAAAACGGCAAGTCCTGGATCGAGAATGCGGCTGAATCTACCCATTCGTTCCACTATCCAAGCTTCTTGCTGCGGAACAAATTTCACAATCTAAGAGGGGGGGAGGGCGTGTAGGAGGTGTGTCAGCAAATCCCGGCATTCAGTTACTAGGGTAGTATAGAGACAAAGCTAAATTCATACCGTATTTCTGGGAAGTGATCGGCGAACCCAACTAGCACCGGCATCACCGCCACCTATACTGTCGGAGGTGTATCCATTAGTGTAGTTCGTCAGAGTTCGCCGTTGGCTGTTCGCCAAAATTGGAAGACAGCGAAAAGCCTGGTGGAATAATGCACGTTAAAAACGAGTCAAAGAGAATGAGTTGTAATAATGCCAGCTTGAACTCACAGTAAATGCAACACGCTTATGTTGCTGCCTCAGTAAATGACTCGGTAGGGTCCTCAATAACATTAGAATCGATAGTAATTATTATAATCCAAATCCTGGAGCAATTTGGACGCGTCTTTTTAACTCGAGAGCCAAGCCGCCAAGCTATAACCTAACCTAATACTATGATGTTCTTGTACTCTCCAGAGGCAAGAACAGTGAAATAAGGTTTCCATTTAAGTATATGAATGAGGGGGCGGTAATCACTGCAACCACACCAACTACGGTATTAAGCTTACCGAGCAGCTCGCTCTGGCATCCCGAGCAAGCTCAGGTGTTCTCGAATTTCTCCCATCTTATTCGATATAATCCTGAAGCACTTGTCCCTGAGCTTCTTTCCCACATATCCCGTCAGTTCCGCCCTCATGCACCACTCTTCTCCGTTATCTCCAGCGATTCGCCACGACGAGTGGTGCATCTACTACTAGATGCTCTTAATTTCTCGTTGTGTTTGGATCTTACCTTCGCGTCAAAAAATGCTGACAGAAGATCGCGTTTGCAAGAAATAGTGGTCAAAGATAGCGAGGGCAAAGACGTGCTCCTTTTTGCAGATCGGAGAGCAATAGCTAGGATTGCATGCTTATATAGCTTAAGTGTTGCGCTGAAGGAATTGTCACAGTAAGTATACCCAAAGTTTTTTTACGCGTTGTGTTCTCGCATGAAAACTGGAGTGCGTATTTCTGTTAGTTACGAAATCCGTAAGCTCTTTTCCGACGAGAAGCTTGACCCGAAGCAGTTGAAAATCGCGCACGATAACTCATACCTCCTCGCCACTAATTATGACGTTCTTCTGCGCACTTACTGCGCGGTCACTGTTACGTTAGATTCCATTAATGAGAAGGAGGAGTGGATATCTCTCGCCTGCAGTAGCATGATAGACATCAATGAAACTCTAATCGATTCGGCTAATGGCGATGCTTCCTTTAACAGAACGATCCTAAGTGTATTTAACAAGTTTCTTGACTACATTGCAACGAATACAGTTGAAGTCGAGCATGAGGTGAGTACAAGGCATGTCTTATTGTATTGACCAGGATCTTCATTTATCCAACCATTTTACAACGCTTCCTCTACAACCGCTTAGAGATATTCCAATGTGCTTAGCAAACTCCTCCTCGCAATTCCAAAGATCACTCTAGACATCACCTCCAGCCAGGACGATGTCTTGTTATTTTTTAAACTTATTTTGCGCTTAATACGATTAATCTGCTTTAGACGCACATTGACGTTATACTCCCGTAGCATAGTCCTCAGCCTTCTTTCCGAATTATACCCAAGCATCACGGATGTTACTCACCGGACGCATATATCAGACCTTCATACTGCTTTATCGACGCTTGCCACATTCACTATTTTTCTCAGGGATATCCTGGCTTCCTCCGAACCTGCTCCAAATTCTGGCTGGCAGCTTTGTTCTGAAGTGGGTCCTACTGCCCAGATATTGGCTCGGCATTTTCTCGACGCTAAAGAATGGGTGAGAGAACCCGCATTTGAACACCTTTTCTTGCCAATGTCGAATTGGCTCATCGAAAATTTTACGAATGGGAGAATGCAGTTTCAAAGAATTTTATGGGAGATGGCCAAATGCATTCTGGACCGTCAAGATCCTGAATCCGATAGTAAACCTATCTCAAGATGGTTGTTAAAGAGCGCTTCGTCCTTTTGTAGTCCTAAAAGCGGCCCAGGACCCCAGCGGCGAAGCGACACCGCATTCTCTGTTGACATACAAGAAATATGCATCGAAACACTGGGATATTGGCCAGCTTACCGTGAAAAGGTAACCAAGCGCCAGTGCACAGATTTTCTTTTTCAATATTATCTAATGCGAAAACCAATTTTGTTTCAGATATTCGCTTTTCTGCGAGATTTATTCGCAGATCCGACTAGCACTAAGCGCCATGCAGCAGCCGTCTCGGCAGCAGTTTTGAGTGTCAATGCTGGTGGCCCGATAGGCGCATCCCTCTATCCAGATAAGCAGCCTCTACACCGACTTGATGGCCAGTGCGAGCAAGTCACTTGCAGGAAACAGAATCTCGATCATCACCCCATTCTTCCATTGCCCTACAGAAAGCTAATTGACAGTTTGGAGTCTCTGTGTCAGAATGGGTGACTATTATTAGCTTTGAGCCGTGATTTATTAGTTTTGGATCTCATAATAACTATCACTCTTGAATGTTTAGCCGTCCACCTCGTCTCTCTAGGAAAGAAATTAAAAGCTTCAGTGCTTGGGCTTATCAAATCACGCGGCATTGTTTTATAGATTGTCCTCTGATTTGGCAGTTGAATCGAAACATAGGGTTAAATACGTGTCGAGATTGGGGGTGTACTTGCATTTGGGAGTTGGAGAGATTGTACAGTAAATGTCCGGATGAAGTTTCATTTTCGGTATGTGAAATTGTTTAGTTACTTCGATATTTCAAGAGTGATAGAATTTATTGAACTATGTTTTCTCAGAGTGTGATTATCCATGTTCTTGCCGGGATTCTCGAAGGAACTTTCAAAGCCACTTCCTCTGCTTCTGTTCCACTTCCCCTGTGCGATCCTGGCATAATTCGAGCCTCATTTCCCCTTCTACATTTGCTTCGCACCTCCGCTCTTGTTGAGAATAGATATGCATCTCTTGTCATCTGTGCACGTATGATTGGCTTGGATCATCTCCTTTCTGAGGAAAAAGACAAGCTGAGTATTCCCGGTGGATTCAGGGATGTGAGTGAAATTCCATTTGGTATTTTGGCTCCCCAGGAATCGAAGGAGTACCACCAAGAGCTGAGGTATATTTATCGGCTAATACAAGGGAGAAAGTGGGATAACGGAGAATTGCACGACGACCAGGAAGAGCAGCCAACAATAAAGAGATTAATTCAGAAACTGTTACAGCATTTCCCCGAGACGCTCTTAAACCAGTTCGAGGAGGAAAAGAGAGAGGAGAACCGCTTCACCATGCCGCCGACCACAAAACTTACTCACTCTGGGATCAATCTTGCTAGCGATCTGCACCGAAGCGAGAAGAGAGGGAAAATCGCTCGGACTCGTGCTAAAGAAAGGCAAAATTCATCCGACAAATATAATGCAGAATCAGAGAAGAAATTGGTGCCTAAGAATGGCCATGCTAGGTTAGCTGGTATCCCAAGCACAAGTGCCGGGATTAAGCCAGTTAATCAAAATACGAATGAACTCCTCTCCCACCATCGTATATCACCGGAAATCGCCCCCTGGAAGTTAGATCACCCTCAACCGATACGTGCATTTACACGCTCAAACTCGCACTCTCTGAAGGACACCCCTCCCCTTCATATGCCTCTGCCACTGAGACGCATCCCGGCGTCCATGCATGCTTCGTTGTCGAAACAATGCGAGAATGTCTCTTGTATAGGTCTGTCTGATTCACTAAGAAGAGAAACGTCTCAAACTTCCAAGGCTGCACCCAGGCTTCGAAAACAAGCATCACTTCCGCTTTCATTGACCAGAGATCACTCCTACTTGGACAACTATCTCGAGGAAGTAGTCACTCGATTTCTAAGTGAGAAGCAAACTTCAACCTTATACCCCCTTACCCAATCCACTGGCCAGTTGAAGGACAAGAGACATTCGAACACCGATATTCCTGAGCCTCGTAACTTCCATGAAACGACTTTCACACGCCAAGTTGAAGATATCGTGAATGATGAGCTTGGAAAAATATTCGGAAAGAAAAGGCTGGAATCGCGTGACGAAAATCAAAGCCCGGGACCCTTTAATCGAGAGGAACGTATATATCCCGACGCCTTGGTAACCGCGCGTCAGTCACACCCAAGCAATCTTGTCGAAGAAGGAGTTATGCAAGATATTAAAAGAAATCCAAATGCTTGGACCACGGCATCCGCTCCCGCTGCATTGGCTAAGGTGGATGCTGGCACCTCTATGTCATTCCAACGGCAACCCCAGCAAATACAGAGTTCCAGCGCGTACAACGCACACGTCGAGGAAACCCATGGTGTAATGATAAACGAACTTCCTATGCAACACGATGAACTTGCTTCCCCCCCACGGCCTCCACTCAATGCTGCCGCCTCGGATGGGGAAGGCAACGCTAGCGGCGGTAGTAAAGGATTAGACGCGCTGTTGATGAGTGCGCGTCCACTCTCGCCGTTTTCGACTGCTTTCTCACGGATGACCTTGGTACCTCCTGAAGTCCTAAGTGCTGCTCAGACCACAGATCACGACCCTTTCCGGGAGCTGAGTCCATCCGACTCTTCGGCACCCCTTTCTGAGGGACCGGATAACACTGGAGAATCCGAAGCAGCGCATAGCTCAAGAGAAGGCCGACGGGGAGATCGGACGAAATCCCGACGATCTCACGAAAGCAGGCGAAAGAACCAAAGTCGACGGAATGGTAAAAAAAGAAGCCATCGCTTACCGAGTAGAGATCGAAGCATAAGCTCGAATCCACAACGCACCTGGAGACGTAGTCGCAGTCGCAGTCGCAGCCGTGGACGGGGCCGGGATGAGCGACGATCAAAGAGCAAGAAAAGGAAGAAGAGTCGCTCTCATCGCAGTCGCCACTCTTCATCCTCGTCGAAAGAGAGGAGCGATAATGAGGCATTTCAGTTGAGAAACGAAAGCGAGGAGGATAAAGATTGGAAAGAGGATGAGGATGGAGCTAGCAGTCCACTAAGTTTCTCCTGGACGTCGGCTAGTTACTCACCGACCATGGGGGGTATGCGTCCTGAAGGAACTCTGGTGGGCATTTCCAACGATTCCATCCTATTTTCTCGCAACGGCGACCCAACCTCCTCCCCGATGCCTCACGTGGTGGGTTCGCGTGCACGACAAGCTATAGAATCTTTTTTGAGATACCTGCCATTCAGTTCGATGCAGTTTGGCAGCCACAGAGTTGTATTTGAGGACCTCAGCGGGAAGAGCACCGAGGAAAAAGCAATCGACTTTCGTGAGGCATTACACCCTTCTCTCCGGGGAGTTTTCAAGCTGGACCCTGCCCTACTCATTGAGCTATGCCAAAAGTTGGTGGAAAATCGGGACGTTGACCGAGAAATTTCTTCTGAGGAGTGGTAAGTATATGCCCATTTTCGAAAGATGCCATGGCATAGAAGCTAATAAGTTTTTTTTGCATCCTCATTCAACAGGAAATCCCGTGTGCTTGAAATCCATCGACTTCTTCTTCCTTCCTCTCGCGCACTTTTCAAACTAGAGCGCCAACTTGGGGAGCTCTCTCTCGCCCAGGCTATGGTCGTCATTAAAGACCAGGTCGCGCTCGCAAGGATATATGGGGGCACATAGCTGGAATAGGTTGATTGTTTTGTCCACTTTTATTAATTCTATTCACGTGTATAATAACAAAAGATAATATCGAGCAAGCAATAAATAATATGCATTGTTTTCAAGACGATGCCTCCTCCTTCTCCTGCAGTTTGCGCGCGTGCTCATTGACCAGCCCTAGAACATCGTCGATTTTCATATTACTCTTGTCAGGGCTAATTTCTAGCTTTTTACCGTCTCCTAAAAAGAAGAATTCAAGGGGCATGAGTAAGCCAACCCACGGGAAGAATAATCAAGGAGATAGAAAAATAGGAAATGAATACAGTACGATATGTAACGAGGATCTGCGAAGGTGCCTGCCCAGAGAGCAGTGATGTGGTGAGTTTCAGATTAGGGTTGATTAATCTTGCTTTCGCGGTCATCACTCTTGAGAGGAATATTCTGTGCAGCAGGCGGGCATGAGCGACATCAGGGTTAGTTAAAACGGCGATCCTTCGAAAGATAGAATATGAAAACTTTCAATACCTAGAGGATTTGGTTCCAGGACTAGAGTGGAAAGGTGAAAAGGAGATCTTGAGTGTGTCGATGTATTTGATGAAGTTGGACATGGTGGATAGGTACGGTGTGCGGAGATCTCATAGCTAATCCCATAAAGAACAAATTTTATTTACGAGAGAGTGCTGCGCCTCAGGGTGGCAAGTTTATTTGGGAG